>NW_024401206.1:0-77145 GCF_905171765.1 Bufo bufo
ATATTTTTTTTCAATTAACTTTATTGATCATTTTTTAATAATACATTGTAGGGGGCTTGAACCTGCGATCCTCTGATTGCTAACGTATTACACTGCAATACTCCTGTATCGCCGAGCATTATGTCTGCCCATGACGATTCGGCAAGGCTTAAAGCATTTGTACAGGATTAGAAAAAAGATGGCTGTTCTCTTCTGAAAACAGAGCCACACTTGTCCACAGGTTGTCTAGTAGTGAATGGTGCGGAGCTGTAATACCGCACACAACCTGTGGACATGTGTGGAGCTGTTGTTGGAAGAAAGAAGCTACGTTTTTCATCCTTTACACCGCCCCCTTTAACAGGCACGTATACATGGCAGGCACAATTAATATGTGGGGGCTTACAGAAGGAGCCGCCTCTTAGGTGCCACAGTCTCTACTGACCGTGGCGTCTGAGGAATTAAAGACTTCTACTACCGATGTTATGCCCGCGAGCCGCCCCTGCCAGAGCTTACTGTAAAATATCTGGTACCACATAAAGTAATACATAGACGCACCATAGTGCTTCATAATTATGAATAAGGGCCCGCCCCCGAGGTACCTGATGGTCGAAAACTTTGTCTGCTGTCATGGCGATCAATCAATGAGACAAGAATCTCCAAGACGAACAGTCTCAACTCGGCGTCTCCATCAGGGCGGAGGAAAGCAGCGGGTCCAGGAAGGAGCTGGGTAAGGCGGTCAGCATGTACTGCACTGGAATCCCAGGGACACCTTGGAAATGTTACAGAGACAAAGGTGAGAGGTAGTCAGAGCTCCGCCCCTTTACTCTAAGCCTATAAAAGGGGCGGACTGTCAGGGCAAACCAAATGATAAAGATCATCAGCACCATAGGCGCCATATAATGGTGAAAACGGCCACCGTATAAACCCCAAATAACCTTGCACTATGTATCCGAAATAGCACCGTACAGTAATTAAATAGCAATGCCATGCCCAAATACTAGCGCCATACAGAGCTCACAGAGTGCCACACAGTGCCAACATAGCGGCAACAAAATGTGACCATTTATACAGAGAAAGTTCCCGCGTCCTGGAACCTATAGCAATCCTCTAATACTAACGGGTGACTGTGTCAGGGTAACACGGCACAGCAGAGAGGTAGTAGTGAGAGGCGCTACCTGTAGTACGGATTTCAGCATGATCTGCATCAGACGGTTCCTGTTCTCCTGAGGAAGAAATATAAAGAATAATCTGTACAGAAAATAACAGGTACTGGACATACCCTCCAAAATGTACCAAACACATGGTCAGGAATAATCATGTGGGCAGCACACGTTCAGCCAATCATGGTAAAGCTTTGGGGTACTGCAGTACTGTGGCAGGCACTACTATGAGGGTACTGTGGCAGGCACTACTATGGGGGTACTGTGGCAGGCGCTATATTTCGGTACTGTGACAGTCCTATTATGGAGGGTACCCTGGCAGGCACTATTATGTGGGTACCCTGGCAGGCACTATTATGTGGGTACCCTGGCAGGCACTATTATGGAGGGTACCCTGGCAGGCACTAAAATTAGGGTACCCTGGCAGGCACTATTATGGGGGTACTGTGGCAGGCACTATTATGAGGGTACCCTGGCAGGCACTATTATGAGGGTACCCTGGCAGGCACTATTATGTGGGTACCGTGGCAGGCACTATTATGAGGGTACCCTGGCAGGCACTATTATGAGGGTACCCTGGCAGGCACTATTATGAGGATACTGTGGCAGGCACTATTATGGGGTACTGTGGCAGGCACTATTATGGGGGTACTGTGGCAGGCACTATTATGGGGGTACTGTGGCAGGCACTATTATGGGGGTACTGTGGCAGGCACTATTATGGGGGTACTGTGGCAGGCACTATTATGGGGGTACTGTAGATGGTGTTATTATAAAGGTACTGTGGCTGGCACTATTATGAGGGTACTGTGGCAGGCAATATTATGAGGGATCTGTGACAGGCAATATTATGAGATGAGGGTACTGTGGTAGGAAGTATTATGAGGGTACTGTGACCGGCACAGTTATGTCAGTACTGTGACAGGCACTATTATGTAGGTACTGAGGCAGGCACTATTATGAGGGTAATGTGGCAGGCATTTTTACGTGGGTACTGTGGCTGACACTATTATATGGGTACTGTAGTTGGTGCTTTTATGTGGAACCCATGGTTGGCGCCTAATATGTCGAAATGTGTCTGGCACTATTATAGGTACTGTAGCAGGCACTATTACATGGGTACTGTAGCTGACACTATTACATGGGTACTGTGGCTGACACTATTACGTGGGTACTGTGGCTGACACTATTACGTGGGTACTGTGGCTGACACTATTACGTGGGTACTGTGGCTGACACTATTACCTGGGTACTGTGGCTGACACTATTACCTGGGTACTGTGGCTGACACTATTACCTGGATACTGTGGCTGACACTATTACCTGCGTACTGTGGCTGACTCTATTACGTGGGTACTGTGGCTGACACTATTACCTGGGTACTGTGGCTGACACTATTACCTGGGTACTGTGGCTGACACTATTACCTGGGTACTGTGGCTGACACTATTTTGTGGGAACTGTGACTGATGCGTTCATATGGGACCCATAGTTGGCGCTAATATGTGGAACTGTGGCAGACACTATGATGAAAGCACTGTAGCTGACAGTATTATGTGGGTACTGTGGCTGGCACTATTATGTGAGTAGTGAGGCAAGCACTACTAAAAGAGCACTGTAGCTGGCACTAATATGTGGGTACTGAGGATGCTACAGTTATCCAGGCACTAAGGATGCAGTCAGGGCCGTACCGCCAATTAGGTGAGGTGAAGCGATCGCCTCAGGCGGCGCGGCCCTTATGACAAGTGGGGGGCGGCAGCAGGGCACAGGGAGATGAGCGTTTCCATTGTGGAAGCGCTCATCTCCATAGTCATCTGTATCGCTGTCCTCAGGACAGATGGATGCTGCGGGGCAGGGTAGAGGCGTCTCCCTTCCCCGTTCCTCTGATAGGCTGCCGGCCTAGCGCCTGCAGCCTATCAGAGGCCGGTGCAGGCGGCGTGATGATGTCATTGCGCCACCTGAACCGTACAGCGCGGGACACAGGCCGGAAGAGGCCAGCATCGCATCGCTGCCAGATTCATGGAGGTAAGTATGTGAGTTTATTAATTTGTGGTACAATACAGGAGAGGAGCACTGTGGGGGCACTTCTTACTGGCACATGATTGGGGGGGCATCTATGGGGGCACTTCTTACTGGCGCACTATTGGGGGCCCTCTTGGGGCACTTATTGGCACATTATTGGGGGGCACATTACTGGCACATTATTTGGTGGCACTATAGGGGCACTTCTTACTGTGACATTATTGGGGGCACTATGGGGGCATCTACTGAGGCCAGAAAGAAGGGGTATTTTATATGGGGGCTCGGCATAGGGGCATTTTATACTGGGACACATTATGATGGGTACTATGGGGAAGGGGAGGAGCACTAGGGGGTCGTCTACGGGGCCACTAAGAAGGGGTATTTTATACTTGCAGATTATGGGGGACACTGAGGGCATCTACTGGGGCACTATATGGGGCATTTTATACTGGTAAATTATGGGGGGCACTAGGAGGAAGGGGGGAGAGGAGCACTATTTATACTAGCACATAAGGCACTATGGGGACATTAGCTCAACTGGGGGCATTAAAAGCGGGTATTGTTTGCACTGGCACACATTATAAGGGGGCATTTTTGTACTGTCACATTATAAGGAGAATTATTACTACTGGGGGGCATTAAAATGGGCTTTATTACTACTGGGGGTCTATGGGGAACATGATTACTAGTATGGGCACTATGGCAGCATTATTACTTCTGGGGCACAGTGGGGACATGTTGGGGCACTATTACTACCATATGTGCTCTAGCAGAGAATTATTACTACTGGGGGGCATTATGATGGGCTTTATTACTACTGGGGGTCTATGGGGAACATGATTACTGGTATCGGCACTATGGGGGTATTATTACTTCTGGGGCACAGTGGGGACATGTTGGGGGCACTATTACTACCATGTGTGCTCTAGCAGAGAATTATTACTATTGGTGGGACTTTTGGGAGCACTATTACTGTGGGGGCACACTGGCACAGTATTAGCTTACCACAATTATTTTTGGGGGACGTTATGTTTACACTGTTAGTGTCAGGGGCACTATTTGCTGGGCGCAGTTATTTTAGGGCACTGTGTGCCAATAATTATTGGAGGGCGATGGGAGGATGATGGAAAAGTAGTAAACTGCAGAGACGAGAAGTGTCTGAAAAATGGTGTCTGGTCTGAAGGAGAAGACGAGGACAGAGAACATCTACATCAATGGAGACGTCACTGGATGTAAGAGGTACGGGGGCTGTATTACCCTGTATGTTCTGTAGTGATATATACGTAATGTTAGGAGGGAAGGGGTTAGGTTGAGAATTTTGTATGGGGGGGGGGCGCTTTTACAATTTTTGCCTCAGGCAGCAAAACGGCTAGGTGCGCCCCTGGCTGCAGCAGGTGATCACTGACACGGCAGGCTATGTCACATGGGCTCTGACAAGGCATGTATATTAGAGGGTACTGTGTTGAGCACTGTATGGCACTATACTTTTTTAGGGAACCATAATGACCAAGGCTAAAATGAGTATGGCACAAGGAACTGGATACGAAGCGTCTGTATGACGAGGGCGGAATTATATGAGCATCTTATTAGATTGCAGGTCAATCACCGGGGCCTGCCGTTCCACCATGTCACTGAGAAGGGAGTATATTTGTATCACACACCTCATTATATGCTACTGTCCTCAGTCATATTAGACAATCGCCTCAGCCCTTTGCGTGTTTTTTGGGTGTGGATTTTCAATGTAAACGTGCCCCGGTATCACTGGGCAGAGGCCATCCCTTACCTGGGTTTTAAAGGCTCGCATTGATGATGCATTGAAGGAAGCGGCACTTCCCCATTATAAACAGTCATGAACCTCCGAACCTCTGGTATGCATGCAACGTGCTGGCAAATGATCCTGCAAAACATCACAACCCATATCAGGAGCTGGCATTCAATGAGCGTTCACTGGGAAATCCAACTAGTATAAGGTATATTGCATGTGCTGCCCCCTGCTGGAGATTCATTTCTATGCATCCTTTTTTCTGTAAACTACATCATGGGAATAAAGATTCACCAGGTGCACAGAACTGGGATGAAGGTCCGCACCTATTTCTGATTTCAGAATGTTTCAGCATGCTATTATTACACTCACATTTAAAGATTAGACAGCCAAATTATGTACATGTAGAACTAGAATTCAGTCACATGATGTACAGGAAGACTAGAGGTCAGTCACATTATGTACAGGAAGACTAGAGGTCAGTCACATGATGTACAGGTAGACTAGAGTTCAGTCCACATGATGTACAGGAAGACTAGAGGTCAGTCACATGATGTACAGGAGGACTAGAGGTCAGTCACATTATGTACAGGAAGACTAGAGGTCAGTCACATGATGACAGGAAGACTAGAGGTCAGTCACATGATGTAGCAGGAAGACTAGAGGTCAGTCACATAATGTACCGGTAGACTTGAGGTCAGTCACATGATGTACAGGTAGACTAGAGGTCAGTAACATGATGTACAGGTAGACTAGAGGTCAGTCACATGATGTACAGGAAGACTAGAGGTCAGTCACATGATGTACAGGAAGACTAGAGGTCAGTCACATGATGTACAGATAAACTAGAGGTCAGTCACATAATGGACAGGAAGACTAGAGGTCAGTCACATAATGGACAGGAAGACTAGAGTTCAGTCACATGATGTACAGGTAGACAAAGTTTAAATGATGTACAGCAGACTAAAGCTTATTCATGTAAGGGACATGTAGAACTAAAGGTCAGTCACATGACGTACAAATATACTAGAACTCAGTCACATGGTGTACAGGAATTAGAGCTCAGTCCACATAATATACAGGTAGACTAGAGGTCAGTCACATGATGTACAGGAAGACTAGAGGTCAGTCACATGATGTACAGGAAGACTAGAGTGCAGTCACATGGTGTACAGGTAGACTAGAGGTCAGTCGCATGATGTACAGGTAATTAGAGCTCAGTCACATAATATACAGGTAGACTATAGGTCAGTCACATGATGTACAGGAAGACTAGAGGTCAGTCACATAATATACAGGTAGACAGAGATCAGTCACATGATGTACAGGTAGATTAGAGATCAGTCACATGATGTACAGGTAGATTAGAGATCAGTCACATGATGTACAGGTAGACTAGAGATCAGTCACATGATGTACAGGAGGACTAGAGGTCAGTCACATGATGGACAGGAGGACTAGAGATCAGTCACATGATGTACAGGTAGACTAGAGGTCAGTCACATGATGTACAGGTAGACTAGAGATCAGTCACATGATGGGCCAGTAGACTAGAGGTCAGTCACATAATATACAGGTAGACTAGAGGTCAGTCACATGATGTACAGGTAGACTAGAGGTCAGTCACATGATAGGCCAGTAGACTATAGGTCAGTCAAATAATATACAGGTAGACTAGAGGTCAGTCACATGATGTACAGGTAGACTAGAGGTAAGTCCCATGATGTACAGGAGACTATAGATCAGTCACATGATATACAGGTAGACTAGAGGTCAGTCACATAATATACAGGTAGACTAGAGGTCAGTCACATGATGTACAGGTAGACTAGAGGTCAGTCACATGATGGGCCAGTAGACTAGAGGTCAGTCAATAATATACAGGTAGACTAGAGGTCAGTCACATGATGTACAGGTAGACTAGAGGTCAGTAACATGATGTACAGGAAGACTAGAGGTAAGTCACATGATGTACAGGTAGACTATAGATCAGTCACATGATGGGCCAGTAGACTAGAGGTCAGGTCACATAATATACAGGTAGACTAGAGGTCAGTCACATGATGTACAGGTAGGACTAGAGGTCAGTCACATGATGGGCCAGTAGACTAGAGGTCAGTCAAATAATATACAGGTAGACTAGAGGTCAGTCACATGATGTACAGGTAGACTAGAGGTAAGTCCCATGATGTACAGTGTAGACTATAGATCAGTCACATGATGGGCCAGTAGACTAGAGGTCAGTCACATAATATACAGGTAGACTAGAGGTCAGTCACATGATGTACAGGGTAGACTAGAGTAAGTCACATGATGTACAGGTAATTAGAGCTCAGTCACATAATATACAGGTAGACTGGAGGTCAGTCACATGATGTACAGGAAGACTAGAGGTCAGTCACATGTGTACAGGTAGACTAGAGGTCAGTCACATGATGTACAGGTAGACTAGAGGTCAGTCACATGATGTTCAGAAAGACTAGAGATCAGTCACATGATGTACAGGAGGACTAGAGCTCAGTCACATGATGTACAGAGGACTAGAGCTCATGTCACATGATGGACAGGAGGACTAGAGATCAGTCACATGATGTACAGGTAGACTAGAGGTCAGTCACATGATGTACAGGTAGACTAGAGGTCAGTCACATGATGTACAGGTAGACTAGAGGTCAGTCACATGATGGGCCAGTAGACTAGAGGTCAGTCACATAATATACAGGTAGACTAGAGGTCAGTCACATGATGTACAGGTAGGACTAGAGGTCAGTCACATGATGGGCCAGTAGACTAGAGGTCAGTCAAATAATATATCAGGTAGACTAGAGGTCAGTCACATGATGTACAGGTAGACTAGAGGTCAGTCACATGATGTACAGGAAGACTAGAGGTAAGTCACATGATGTACAGGTAGACTATAGATTCAGTCACATGATGGGCCAGTAGACTAGAGGTCAGTCACATAATATACAGGTAGACTAGAGGTCAGTCACATGATGTACAGGTAGACTAGAGGTCAGTCACATGATGGGCCAGTAGACTAGAGGTCAGTCAAATAATATACAGGTAGACTAGAGGTCAGTCACATGATGTACAGGTAGACTAGAGGTCAGTCACATGATGGGCCAGTAGACTAGAGGTCAGTCAAATAATATACAGGTAGACTAGAGGTCAGTCACATGATGTACAGGTAGACTAGAGGTAAGTCCCATGATGTACAGGTAGACTATAGATCAGTCACATGATGGGCCAGTAGACTAGAGGTCAGTCCACATAATATACAGGTAGACTAGAGGTCAGTCACATGATGTACAGGTAGACTAGAGGTCAGTCACATGATGTACAGGAAGACTAGAGGTCAGTCACATGGTGTACAGGTAGACTAGAGGTCAGTCACATGGTGGTACAGGGTAGACTAGAGGTCAGTCACATGATGTTCAGAAAGACTAGAGGTCAGTCACATGATGGACAGGAGGACTAGAGGTCAGTCACATGATGTACAGGTAGACTAGAGGTCAGTCACATAATGTACAGTAGACTAGAGATCAGTCACATGATGTACAGGTAGATTAGAGATCAGTCACATGATGTACAGGTAGATTAGAGATCAGTCACATGATGTACAGGTAGACTAGAGATCATTCACATGATGTACAGGAGGACTAGAGCTCAGTCACATGATGGACAGAGGACTAGAGATCAGTCACATGATGTACAGGTAGACTAAGGTCAGTCACATGATGTACAGGTAGACTAGAAGTCAGTCACATGATGTACAGGTAGACTAGAGATCAGTCACATGATGGGCCAGTAGACTAGAGGTCAGTCACATAATATACAGGTAGACTAGAGGTCAGTCACATGATGTACAGGTAGACTAGAGGTCAGTCACATGATGTACAGGTAGACTAGAGGTCAGTCACATGATGGGCCAGTAGACTAGAGGTCAGTCAAATAATATACAGGTAGACTAGAGGTCAGTCACATGATGTACAGGTAGACTAGAGGTCAGTCACATGATGTACAGGAAGATTAGAGGTAAGTCACATGATGTACAGGTAGACTAGAGATCAGTCACATGATGGGCCAGTAGACTAGAGGTCAGTCACATAAAATGTAAGGTAACTAGAGGTCAGTCACATGATGTACAGGTAGACTAGAGGTCAGTCACATGATGTACAGGTAGACTAGAGGTCAGTCACATAATGTACAGGTAGACTTGAGGTCAGTCACATGATGTACAGGTAGACTAGTTCAGTCCATGATGGACAGGTAGACTAGAGGTCATCACATTATGAACTGGTAGACTAGAGTCAGTCACATGATGTACAGGGTAATCAGAGCTCGATCACATAGTATACAGTTAGACTATAGGTCAGTCCACATAATGTACAGGGTAATTAGAGCTCAGTCACATAATATACAGTAGACTAGAGGTCAGTCACATGATGTATCAGGAAGACTAGAGTCAGTCACATGGTGTACAGGGTAGACTAGAGGTCAGTCGCATGAAGTACAGGTAGACTAGAGGTCAGTCACATATTGTAACAGGTAGACTAGAGGTCAGTCACATGATGTACAGGTAGACTATAGGTCAGTCACATGATGTACAGGTAGACTATAGGTCAGTCACATATTGTACAGGTAGACTTAGAGTCAGTCACATATTGTACAGGTAGACTAGAGGTCAGTCACATGATGTACATGGTAGACTAGAGGTCAGTCACATGATGTACAGGTAGACTATAGTTCAGTCACATGATGTACAGGGTAACTAATAGTCAGTCACATGATGTACAGGTAGAATAGAGATCAGTCACATGATGTACAGAAGACTATAGGTCAGTCACATTGATGTAACAGGAAGACTAGAGGTCAGTCACATGAAGTACAGGTAGAATAGAGATCAGTCACATGATGTACAGGAAGACTATAGGTCAGTCACATGATGTACAGGTAGACTAGAGGTCAGTCACATGATGTACATGTAGACTATAGTTTAGTCACATGATGTACAGGTATACTAAATGGTCAGTCACATGATGTTACAGGTAGACTATAGGTCAGTCACATGATGTACAGGGTAGACTAGAGGTCAGTCACATGATGTACAGGTTACACTAGAGGTCGTATGATGGGCCAGTAGACTAGAGGTCCTATACTTGGAGGACCACCCAATACATTACCTATGGTCTTGATGACGGCCTCCTGGAACATTCTCTCCTCATGTTCTTTGATAATCTTGGACCCAATGTTGACAGCGGAGTCGTAGCTGCCGGTCAGCTCATAGTCAATACTCAGCCGCAGCTGTCTGAGCAACGTGTTTTAAACACTTCCAGCACCGTGGGCCCTGCACACAACAAACACAATTACACATTCACCTACAATTACTGTAAAAGAGGAAAACCTGGAAGGCAAATATATAGCAAGCCCAATCTGTCAATGAAGCAGAGTTGAGCCGGCATTTAGCATTTTATACTGTGTTTAAGGCTCAGTCTGTAACCATCGCGCCTAAAAGAAATGACAAATATAACTCTGCTAAATCAGTACATATACTGAAATACTGGAATACTCACCCACAGATCCAGTGGCTGCAATGACGGCGGCTTCAGACAGGACCTCAACGATTCCAGCCCGGACAGTGGCGGCACTTTTACTGTTAGCATCCAGGTGGCTCAATAGTTGCTGTATCACCAGGTGTGAATGCTGCGGCTGTGTGATATTACAGGAGGCATAATGAGTGTGTAAGAACTGCACTGTGGAAAGGTAATATTCTTGTACATAGGAGCAGTATTATAGTAGTTATATTCCTGTACATAGGAGCAGTATTATAGTAGTTATATTCCTGTACATAGGAGCAGTATTATAGTAGTTATATTCTTGTACATAGGAGCAGCATTATAGTAGTTATATTCTTGTACATAGGAGCAGTATTATAGTAGTTATATTCTTGTACATAGGAGCAGTATTATAGTAGTTATATTCTTGTACATAGGAACTTATTATAGTAGTTATATTCCTGTACATAGGAGCAGTATTATAGTAGTTATATTCCTGTACATAGGAGCAGTATTATAGTAGTTATATTCTTGTACATAGGAGCAGTATTATAGTAGTTATATTCTTGTACATAGGAGCAGTATTATAGTAGTTATAGTAGTTATATTCCTGTACATAGGAGCAGTATTATAGTAGTTATATTCTTGTACATAGGAGCATTATTATAGTAGTTATATTCTTGTACATAGGAGCAGTATTATAGTAGTTATATTCCTGTACATAGGAGCAGTATTATAGTAGTTATATTCTTGTACATAGGAGCAGCATTATAGTAGTTATATTCTTGTACATAGAGCAGTATTATAGTAGTTATATTCTTGTACATAGGAGCAGTATTATAGTAGTTATATTCTTGTACATAGGAGCAGTATTATAGTAGTTATATTCTTGTACATAGGAGCAGTATTATAGTAGTTATATTCCTGTACATAGGAGCAGTATTATAGTAGTTATATTCTTGTACATAGGAGCAGTATTATAGTAGTTATATTCTTGTACATAGGAGCAGTATTATAGTAGTTATATTCTTGTACATAGGAGCAGTATTATAGTAGTTATATTCCTGTACATAGAGGCAGTATTATAGTAGTTATATTCTTGTACATAGGAGCATTATTATAGTAGTTATATTCTTGTACATAGGAGCAGTATTATAGTAGTTATATTCTTGTACATAGGAGCAGTATTATAGTAGTTATATTCTTGTACATAGGAGCAGTATTATAGTAGTTATATTCTTGTACATAGGAGCAGTATTATAGTAGTTATATTCTTGTACATAGGAGGCAGTATTATAGTAGTTATATTCTTGTAGCATAGGAGCAGCATTATAGTAGTTATATTCTTGTACATAGGAGCAGTATTATAGTAGTTATATTCTGTACATAGGAGGCAGTAATTATAGTAGTTATATTCTTGTACATAGGAGCAGTATTATAGTAGTTATATTCTTGTACATAGGAGCAGTATTATAGTAGTTATATTCCTGTACATAGGGAGCAGTATTATAGTAGTTATATTCTTGTACATAGGAGCAGTATTATAGTAGTTATAATTCTTGTACATAGGAGCAGTATTATAGTAGTTTATATTTTTGTACATAGGAGCCGTTATTATAGTAGTTATATTCTTGTACATAGGAGCAGTATTATAGTAGTTATATTCTTGTACATAGGAGCAGTATTATAGTAGTTATATTCTTGTACATAGGAGCAGTATTATAGTAGTTATATTCTTGTACATAGGAGGCAGTATTATAGTAGGTTATATTCTTGTACATAGGAGGCAGTATTATAGTAGTTATATTCTTGTACATAGGAGCAGTATTATAGTAGTTATAATTGTACATAGGAGCAGTATTATAGTAGTTATATTCTTGTACATAGGAGCAGTATTATAGTAGTTATATTCTTGTACATAGGAGCAGTATTATAGTAGTTATATTCTTGTACATAGGAGGCAGTATTATAGTAGTTATATTCCTGTACATAGGAGGCATTATTATAGTAGATATATTCTTGTACATAGGAGCAGTATTATAGTAGTTATATTCTTGTACATAGGAGCAGTATTATAGTAGTTATACTCTTGTACATAGGAGCAGTATTATAGTAGTTATATTCTTGTACATAAGAGCAGTATTATAGTAGTTATTTTCTTGTACATAGGAGGCAGTATTATAGTAGTTATATCTTGTACATAGGAGGCAGTATTATAGTAGTTATATTCTTGTACATAGGAGGCAGGTATTATAGTAGTTATATTCTTGTACATAGGAGCAGTATTATAGTAGTTATATCTTGTACATAGGAGGCAGTATTATAGTAGTAATATTCCAGTACATAGGAGCAGTATTATAGTAGTTATATTCTTGTACATAGGAGCAGTATTATAATAGTTATATTCTTGTACATAGGAGCAGTATTATAGTAGTTATATTCTTGTACATAGGAGCAGTATTATAGTAATTATATTCTTGTACATAGGAGGCAGTATTATAGTAGTTTATATTCTTGTATATAGGAGCAGTATTATATTAGTTATATTCTTTTAACATAGAAGCAGTATTATAGTAGTTATATTCTTGTACATAGGAGCAGTATTATAGTAGTTATATTCTTGTACATAGGAGCAGTAATAATAGTAGTTATATTCATGTACATAGGAGGTAGTATTATAGTAGTTATATTCTTGTACATAGGAGCAGTATTGTAGTAGTTATATTCTTGTACATAGGAGGCAGTATTATAGTAGTTATATTCTTGTACATAGGAGCAGTATTATAGTAGTTATATTCTTGTACATAGGAGCAGTATTATAGTAGTTATATTCTTGTACATAGGAGCAGTATTATAGTAGTTATATTCTTGTACATAGGATCAGTATTATAGTAGTTATATTCTTGTACATAGGAGGCAGTATTATAGTAGTTATATTCTTGTACATAGAGGCAGTAATATAGTAGTTATATTCTTGTACATAGGAGCAGTATTATAGCAGTTATATTCTTGTACATAGGAGCAGTATTATAGCAGTTATATTCTTGTACCTAGGAGGCAGTATTATAGTAGTTATATTCTTGTACATAGGAGCAGTATTATAGTAGTTATATTCTTGTACATAGGAGCAGTATTATAGTAGTTATATTCTTGTACATAAGAGCAGTAGTATAGTAGTTATATTCTTGTACATAGGAGCAGTATTATAGTAGTTATATTCTTGTACATAGGAGCAGTATTATAGTAGTTATATTCTTGTACATAGGAGCAGTATTATAGTAGTTATATATATTCTTGTACATAGGAGCAGTATTATAGTAGTTATATTCTTGTACATAGGAGCAGTATTATAGTAGTTATATTCTTGTACATAAGAGCAGTATTATAGTAGTTATATTCTTGTACATAGGAGCAGTATTATAGTAGTTATATTCTTGTACATAGGAGCAGTATTATAGTAGTTATATTCTTGTACATATGATGTAGTATTATAGTAGTTATATTCTTGTACATAGGAGCAGTATTATAGTAGTTATATTCTTGTACATAGAGACAGTATTATAGTAGTTATATTCTTGTACATAGGAGCAGTATTATAGTAGTTATATATATTCTTGTACATAGGAGCAGTATATAGTAGTTATATTCTTGTACATAGGAGGCAGTATTATAGTAGTTATATTCTTGTACATAGGAGCAGTATTGTAGTAGTTATATTCTTGTACATAGGAGCAGTATTATAGTAGTTATATTCTTGTACATAGGAGCAGTATTATAGTAGTTATATTCTTGTACATAGGAGCAGTATTATAGTAGTTATATTCTTGTACATAGGAGCAGTATTATAGTAGTTAATATTCTTGTACATAGGAGGCAGTATTATAGTAGTTATATTTCTTGTACATAGGAGGCAGTATTATAGTAGTTATATTCTTGTACATAGGAGCAGTATTATAGTAGTTATATTCTTGTACATAGGAGCAGTATTATAGTAGTTATATTCTTGTACATAGGAGCAGTATTATAGTAGTTATATTCTTGTACATATGATGTAGTATTATAGTAGTTATATTCTTGTACATAGGAGCAGTATTATAGTAGTTATATTCTTGTACATAGGAGACAGTATTATAGTAGTTATATTCTTGTACATAGGAGCAGTATTATAGTAGTTATATATATTCTTGTACATAGGAGCAGTATTATAGTAGTTATATTCTTGTACATAGGAGGCAGTATTATAGTAGTTATATTCTTGTACATAGGAGCAGTATTGTAGTAGTTATATTCTTGTACATAGGAGCAGTATTATAGTAGTTATATTCTTGTACATAGGAGCAGTATTATAGTAGTTATATTCTTGTACATAGGAGCAGTATTATAGTAGTTATATTCTTGTACATAGGAGCAGTATTATAGTAGTTATATTCTTGTACATAGGAGGCAGTATTATAGTAGTTATATTCTTGTACATAGGAGGCAGTATTATAGTAGTTATATTCTTGTACATAGGAGGCAGTATTATAGTAGTTATATTCTTGTACATAGGAGGCAGTATTATAGTAGTTATATTCTTGTACATAGGAGCAGTATTATAGTAGTTATATTCTTGTACATAGGAGCAGTATTATAGTAGTTATATTCTTGTACATAGGAGGCAGTATTATAGCAGTTATATTCTTATACATGAGTAAAAAAAAAACTATATACAGTATGGAAAAACATGTCCATTTAGCTACTAACTACTACAGGTGAAACTTGTTAGGCCTCTTTCACACTTGCGTTGTTGGGATCCGGCGTGTACTCCATTTGCCGGAGGTGCCCGCCGGATCCGGAAAAACGCAAGTGTACTGAAAGCATTTGAAGATGGAGCCGTCTTCAAAATGCTTTCAGTGTTACTATGGCACCCAGGACGCTATTGAAGTCCTGGTTGCCATAGTAGGAGCGAGGAGCGGGGAGCGGGGGAGCGGTATACTTACAGTCCGTGCGGCTCCCCGGGCGCTCCAGAATGACGTCAGAGCGCCCCATGCGCATGGATGACGTGATCCATGCGCTTGGGGCGCCCTGACGTCACTCTGGAGCGCCCGGGGAGCCGCACGGACGGTAAGTATACTGCTCCCCCGCTACACTTTACCATGGCTGTCAGGACTTTAGCGTCTTGGCAGCCATGGTAACCACTCTGAAAAAGCTAAATGTCGGGTCCGGTAATGCGCCGAAACGACGTTTAGCTTAAGGCCGGATCCGGATCAATGCCTTCCAATGGGCATTAATTCCGGATCCGGCCTTGTGGCAAGTGTTCAGGATTTTTGGCCGGAGCAAAAAGCGCAGCATGCTGCGGTATTTTCTCCGGCCAAAAAACGTTCCGGTCCGGAACTGAAGACATCCTGATGCATCCTGAACGGATTTCTCTCCATTCAGAATGCATTAGGATAAAAACTGATCAGGATTCTTCCGGCATAGAGCCCCGACGACGGAACTCTATGCCGGAAGAAAAGAACAAACGCAAGTGTGAAAGGGCCCTAAATCAAATTTAAAAACAACAACCGCAAAAACGAACGTTTTTTTTAATGCAGTTTTAACCAAACCAACTGAAAACAGCCTTAAAATTATAAAACATACATTTAACCCTTAGAATCTTGCATGTAGTTCACTGGTACTGAGGCGGTATGCCCGATTCTCACCTGTATTGAATACATGATGATCTTAAAACATTGTATGGCGAAGACCTTGGGCTCCCAGAGGGAATGGTTATCAAGGTGCCTAAAAAAATGCAAATAAAGTCAGACCCACTTTTGCAAACAGATACCATGGGGGATGGGAGGCACTTTCGTTACATCAGATAGTATAAGCTCTGATGTCATAAATAATTGTACAAGAAAGCTGTTGTAACTGGATAGAACTGCTGTAATGACTTGAAATTATAGTGAAAAGGAAATGATATCATCTAGCGATGGGTTAACCAAAATAAAACGGTCAGATCTGTCCATTTTGGGGCAAAATAGTCCCAAAGGGTGAACAGGAGTCTGAAAAAACTTTGCAGATGTTGACCAAGTGGCGGTATACTCACATGAGTACAGGCTTGATGGCGTTCTTGATGTTCCCATAGGCCGCCCTCGCCCAGTAGTTCCCGCAGACATCGCTCGGCCAGTTCTGCTGGGCTTTCTTTCTCCTTGTCCGTGCCCTGCAGTGGCGATGGCGACCGACTGAAATTACAAAACAAAAGGCAATGGCCACTAGGTGTCACTGTAAGCTCCCAATAATCCAGTATGAGCTTTCTGTTTTTCTTGTAAGTTGTATTTTTTTTATTTCGATGGTTGGCACAACGCAGCATGTTGGCGTAAATGCACAAATGGATTTAAAGGGCAATTCCGCAACTGTATGACTGCAGCACCAAGGAGGAAGCCGTGCACAGGCCACTTATTTAAAGGGGCTGATTTTTTGGATAACTCTTCTCCATACGGAGATTACACACTTGGGTCCCCAAAATGGGAAGCCCCACTGTTAGTTAGAGCGGATGCAAAGAGTAGTTCTTGCTTTGGCGGAGTAGATGATGTGTTTACTGTAATTCTTCCTATCCCCCATTGATAACAGATGATTGTAAGGGGTCCCGATAGCTGAGGTCCTAGCCGTGGAACCCCCTGCAATCAGATAGTTGGGGTTGACCAAAATTCACAACCCTAGGACGGTGAAGACCTGATTCCTTACAAACTTTTTGCCATTTTTTGACAACCTACTTTCCCCCACTGTTATCCAAGGGGTATTTACACCATTTCCATTGTATCCCCGGCCCCCCGCGGTGCAGATCATGCACATGATATTTCAACAGGAATTGCTCTTTAATTTTTCATGCAGCCAATTACAGGCTCTGCAGGGTTCAGGAGACATTACTGTAACCTACAGAGCCAGTAATTAGGTTCAGACACGGAGCAAAATGATGGTCGACAACTTTGTTCCCATGCTTTTGATGCAGGAAAGGAGGACAGCTGCAATGGGGTTCTCCCACCTCCTGGGGTGCACAGCAGCTGCAGACCCCAGGTAGGCAAATTCCGACCAAGACTGAACACTCATAGGTGTAAAATCTCCAATGTCCTCGCCCTCTTCCGTCAAGCTGATAGAAATTCTAAGCAATACGGTCACCACATCTTCTCTCAAGCAAGGAATGGCAGCCTAGAATTTCAAGAACTTGACCAAGGAGGACGTCTCAAGGACTTTTGCAAGTGAAAAAGACTCTACAAGTACAAATAAAAAGGAATAAAACATGGAAATGGAAACCTTTATGGTATTTTATGTAAAATGATGTCAGTAGGACATTAAAGGAGATTTAATATAGAAGGTGGCAAGAAGTAAGGAAAGGGAGAGGGACACCAAACATTCATACAGAGCAGAAGGTGGACAACTGTAAGATGGCCATACACATAGGTAGAAGGCAGAGGTTGTATGGACGACTGGTCATAGGACTGATCTTTTTTGTGGATGGTTACCCCAAAATCATTCTCGTTTTACCAGGGCTCTAACTGTCCTTTCTTGAAGACAAACGACTGTCCCCTTCTTCATGTGGCCTCACTGCATGGTGGTGGGGCAGACCTTGGATTATTGTGCCATGTGCCACCCTTGCTCTTGGGACATGAAGTATGACACAATCACCTTCCATGTGCCCTGAGCTCTGTAGGAAGTGGCACTGGTTCAAACACAATGACCAAGAGAGTATCCCTATATCTTCTCAAAGAAAGTGTGGTGAAGTGGTGCACCTCTACACCAGAGAGAACTGAGGAACGCAAGAACCTTCTATCATTTTAGGGGAGTAGTTTGGGTAATAGATGATCTGGTGAACCTTAAAGTATTAGTTTACCACTGGAAAGGAACATTTATAATCAAGAATCTTTGGTATAATATTTCTGTCCACTGTTTGACCAAAAAGTTGGCCATCATGGTTGACTTCTATCTCAAGGGTATGGCCAGCTTAAAAGATACAAGACCAAGGATGGGTCTACATCAGAATCTAAAGCCAATGAGCAGAGCAAATGGAACAAGAGAAAACACAATCAATGATGGTCTACACAGTGGAGACGTACACAGCAAGACCGTCCTGAGGACCTGAGGACATACCTCAAGGCTCTTCCACCTTGGACAGCCCCTTTTCCTTTCAGGATAATCCCTCCAGTACTCTGTGGCTGCCAGGTCTTAGCTTCACCCAGGACAATGGTGAAGGATGAGACGGGTAAGGCACACAGGTTCATATACATAGAACCGACAGGGCTACGGATGCAAGAAATAAACAGGTACAGAAGAAGACCGGCCGAACAAGCACAAGCAAAAAAAGACAAGAAGAATGAGAGCAAAGAGTGAGGTAAATAGCTGCAGGCAGAACATAAAGACTAGTTAGTACCTGAGCAGCTGAGACCAGGGTCAGGTCAAAACAAAACAGCAGAGAACATTAGTAACTGATGGTCTTCAGACGTAGCTCACGTCCGAGTGTCGGTCTAACATGAGCTGATCTTCAGTCGTCACATCCAGAGCTACGTAAATAGTTCTACTGGTTTCCTTTAAAGCTTGTATGTATTTGTAAGCCCCTGCTGGTTCAGTGTCTGCACAAAGGGTACTCTAAGAGCTCATGCACTGCGTTGGGTCTACCTCTGTCTATAGTTGGGTTTTAATAGTGTGCTCCATCACATACTGGATTTTACATGGTCTACAGATGTCTGCTGGTTCAGTGTCTGCACAAAGACTACCCTGATCTGGTTCATTACAGGAACTGCAGGATTTCACATCTCTCTTTAGTCTTCTGCTGGTTCATTGTCTGCATTAGGCACACTGTAATGTGGTTCATTGTGGGGACTGCAGGATTGTACATGTTCTACAGATCTCTGCTGCTTCGGTGTCTGCACAACGCATACTATAATGTGTTTCCCTGTTAGGACTGCAGGAATTCACATGCATTACAGATGTCTGCTGGTTCAGTGTCTGCACAAAGACTACGCTGATCTGGTTCATCACAGGAACTGCACAATTTCACATCTCTCTTTTGTATCTTTGCTGGTTCAGTGTCTGCATAAGACGTGCCGTAATGTGGTTTATTGTGGAGACTGCAGGATTTTACAAGCTGTACAGATGTCTGCTTGCTCAGTGTCTGCATTAAGCATACTATAATGTCATGTAATGTGGCCTCTTTTGGAAACTGCAGGATTTCACATGATGTACCGGTGTCTGCTGGTTCAGGTTCTGCACTAAGAATACTTTGAAATGGTTCAATGCAGGAACTGCAGGGTTTTACATGTCTTTTTGTCTCACGTTGGTTGTTGGGACTGCAGGATTTGACATGCTCTACAGATGTCTGCTGGTTCGGTGTCTGCACAAAGCATACTGTAATGTGGTTCACTGTTAGGTTGGCAGGATTTCATTACATTACAGATGTCTGCCGGTTCAGTGTCTGCACAAAGTCTACTCTGACCTTGTTCATCACAAGAACTACACAATTTCACATCTTTTTTAGTCTCCTGCTGGTTCAGTGTCTGTATCAAGCATACTACAATATGGTTTATTGTGCATACTGCAGGATTCCACATGCTTGTTCGGTGACTGCATAATGCATACTGTAATGCAGCCTTTTTTTAAATTGCAGGAGTTCACGTGTTGTACAGGTGTCTGCTGGTTCAGGTTTTGCACTAAGCCTACTTTGAAATGGTTGTAAAGTGTTTTACATCTGTTTAGTACCACGCTGGTTCAGGGTCTGCACAACGTTGCGTTGCGGGAACACCAGCGATTTTTCCGCACGAGTGCAAAACATTGTAATACATTTTGCACTCGCATGAGAAAAATCGCGCATGTTTGGTACCCAAACCCGAACTTCTTCAAAGAAGTTCAGGCTTGGGATCGGTGTTCTGTAGATTGTATTATTTTCCCTTATAACATGGTTATAAGGGAAAATAATAGCATTCTGAATACAGAATGCATAGTAAAACAGCGCTGGAGGGGTTAAAAAAAATAAAAAATAATTTAACTCACCTTAGTCCACTTGATCGCGTAGCCCGGCATCTCCTTCTGTCTCCTTTGTTGAATAGGACCTGTGGTGAGCATTAAATACAGGAACAGGACCTTTGATGACGTCACTCCGGTCATCACATGATCCATCACCATGGTAAAAGATCATGTGACGTACCATGTGATGACCGGAGTGACGTCATCAAAGGTCCTGTTCCTGTATTTAATGCTCACCACAGGTCCTATTCAACAAAGGAGACAGAAGGAGATGCCGGGCTACGCGATCAAGTGGACTAAGGCGAGTTAAATTATTTATTTATTTATTTTTAACCCATCCAGCGCTGTTTTACTATGCATTCTGTATTCAGAATGCTATTATTTTCCCTTATAACCATGTTATAAGGGAAAATAATAATGATCGGGTCTCCATCCCGATCGTCTCCTAGCAACCATGCGTGAAAATCGCAACGCATCCGCACTTGCTTGCGGATGCTTGCGATTTTCACGCAACCCTATTCATTTCTATGGGGCCTGCGTTACGTGAAAAACGCACAAAGAGGAGCATGCTGCGATTTTCACGCAACGCACAAGTGATGCGTGAAAATCACCGCTCGTGTGAACAGCCCCAGGGAAATGAATGGGTCGGGATTCAGTGCGGGTGCAATGCGTTCACCTCACGCATCGCATCCGCGCGGAATACTCACCCGTGTGAAAGGGGCCTAAGGATTGCACATGCTCTATAGATGTCTGCTGCTTCAGTGTCTGCAAAAAGCATACTCTGATTTGTTTCAATTTTGGAACATTGTCTACACCAGGCAAATTATAATTGCTTGATGTACAGAAAAACACATCTTCAGACGAGCAATACTGTACATCATAGTAATGAGCATTACAGGCTACCGGAGAAGCTGAAGGAACATTACTGATCCCAAATCCTGACTGTGCATGTGAATGGAGCATAAAATATATAGTATAGCAAAACAGAAACAATTATACAGATTTTAAAACTATGCTGAAAATAGCAGCTACGGTATCATTAGGGTGTGAGGAGCTGTGATCTGTAAGGCTAGAGGTCAGTGCCAGGCAGGAGCTCCATAAAGCCACCGAGAGATGACTATGATAGAAGCAGAAGGCAATTAAAGCTAGAGGCCCCTGATTGTAACCTCACAGGTTTTACCATATCCCTGACAAGATCAAATGCAGGACTGTACTGATAAAGCCAAAGGTCCTACAGTGGAGCAGGATCGGGACTGTCTACCTCCCCAGCAGGTGCAATGCATCACCTTTCTGTTTCTTCAATGTTCTGGAGGTTATACAGTAATGACGGCACAATCTTATCCATGTGCTGAGGATCCCAGATATTGGCCTGAAGCTCATCGTTCACCGTCTTCCTGACAACTCCCTGAAGACCTTTAATTCCTGCCATCCGGATCCTGAAAGTAATGAGAATACAAGAGAGATGAATACTAACATCTCAACCTGGAAATGGACCTACAGGAAATGAGAGATAGATAGATGGACATTAGATAGATAGATAGATAGATAGATAGATAGATAGATAGATAGATAGATAGATAGATAGATAGATAGATAATAGATATGACAGATAATAGATAGATAATAGATAGATAATAGATAATAGATAGATAGATAATAGATAGATAATAGATAGATAGATATGACAGATAGATAGATAGATAGATAGATAGATAGATAGATAGATAGATAGATAGATAGATAGATAATAGATAGATAATAGATATGACAGATAGATAGATAGATAGATAGATAATAGATAATAGATAGATAGATAGATAGATAATAGATATGACAGATAGATAGATAGATACAAACCGGATTCCAAAAAAGTTGGGACACTAAACAAATTGTGAATAAAAACTGAATGCAATGATGTGGAGATGGCAAATGTCAATATTTTATTTGTAATAGAACGTAGATGACAGATCAAACGTTTAATCCGAGTAAATTAAATGTAAAATACGTTGATTCCAATTTTCACGGTGTCAACAAATCCCAAAAAAGTTGGGACAAGTAGCAATAAGAGGCTGGAAAAAGTAAATTTGAGCATAACGAAGAGCTGGAAGACCAATTAACACTAATTAGGTCAATTGGCAACATGATTGGGTATAAAAAGAGCTTCTCAGAGTGGCAGTGTCTCTCAGAAGCCAAGGTGGGTAGAGGATCACCAATTCCCACAATGTTGCGCAGAAAGATAGTGGAGCAATATCAGAAAGGTGTTACCCAGCGAAAAATTGCAAAGACTTTGTATCTATCATCATCAACTGTGCATAACATCATCCGAAGATTCAGAGAATCTGGAACAATCTCTGTGCTTAAGGGTCAAGGCCGTAAAACCATACTAGATGCCCGTGATCTCCGGGCCCTTAAACGACACTACACCACAAACAGGAATGCTACTGTAAAGGAAATCACAGAATGGGCTCAGGAATACTTCCAGAAACCATTGTCAGTGAACACAATCCACCGTGCCATCCGCCGTTGCCAGCTGAAACTCTACAGTGCAAAGAAGAAGCCATTTCTAAGCAAGATCCACAAGCTCAGGCGTTTTCACTGGGCCAGGGATCATTTAAAATGGAGTGTGGCAAAATGGAAGACTGTTCTGTGGTCAGACGAGTCACGATTCAAAGTTCTTTTTGGAAATCTGGGACGACATGTCATCCGGACCAAAGAGGACAAGGACAACCCAAGTTGTTATCAACGCTCAGTTCAGAAGCCTGCATCTCTGATGGTATGGGGTTGCATGAGTGCGTGTGGCATGGGCAGCTTGCATGTCTGGAAAGGCACCATCAATGCAGAAAAATATATTCAGGTTCTAGAACAACATATGTTCCCATCCAGACGTCATCTCTTTCAGGGAAGACCAGACCACATTCTGCATCAATCACAACATCATGGCTGCGTAGGAGAAGGATCCGGGTACTGAAATGGCCAGTCTGCAGTCCAGATCTTTCACCTATAGAGAACATTTGGCGCATCATAAAGCGGAAGGTGCAACAAAGAAGGCCCAAGACGATTGAACAGTTAGAGGCCTGTATTAGCCAAGAATGGGAGAGCATTCCTATTTCTAAACTTGAGAAACTGGTCTCCTCGGTCCCCAGACGTCTGTTGAGTGTTGTAAGAAGAAGGGGAGATGCCACACAGTGGTGAAAATGGCCTTGTCCCAACTTTTTGGGGATTTGTTGACACCATGAAATTCTGATTCAACATATTTTTCCCTTAAAATGGTACATTTTCTCAGTTTAAACTTTTGTTCCGTGATTTATGTTCTATTCTGAATAAAATATTAGAAGTTGGCACCTCCACATCATTGCATTCAGTTTTTTTTCACGATTTGTATAGTGTCTCAACTTTTTTTGGAATCCGGTTTGTAGATAGATAGGAGATAGATAGATAGATAGATAGATAGATAGATAGATAGATAGATAATAGATAGATATTAGATAGATAGACATTAGATATGTGGATGTAAGACGCACTTTACCCAAAGACTAAACAACATTGACATACAGATCCTCCTAGAAACATGGACTAAGACAGAGAATACATCCCTGGTGCCCACCGGATACAGGGAGATCTCTGTCCCTGCTCTGAAAAACAAAAGCGTCAAGTTGGGCCGGAGCTCAGGAGGAATATTAGTCTGGTATAAAGAGGAGCTCCATGAGCAGATCAGACCAGTAAAGAGAGGAGACAGCCACATCTGGGTAAGGATAGGCCGCTCCATCCTCACCTCTCCGGCTGATGTCTACCTCTGTGCAGCATACATAGCTCCATCAGAGTCTCCATACTTCAATCCCGAAAGCTTTGAGATCCTACAGAGGGAAGACGCCCATTTCCAGGCCCTGGGCAATGTTCTCATCTTTGGAGACCTCAATGCAAGGACAGGGAGGGAGAGACACTACCTGACAACTGATGACATCACAGTAAATAAAAGTGCCAAAAAATTGCTGAACTTATGTGGAAGCCTCGGACTTCATATTCTTAATAGCCGCACCAAGAAAGACTCTCTTGGTAGATATACCCTATACTCCCATGTAGGCAACAGTGTGGTAGACTATGCCATCACAGATATGGACCCAAAAAATGTTGGTGGCTTCATAGTCACCCCACAGACACACCTGTCAGACCACAACCAACTGCTCCTATACATTAAATCCACAAGTAAACTACCGGCACAAACATCTCAGCAGACCGGCCTCTTTAACCTACCTCCATCTTTTAAATGGTCCAAGATGTCAGCCCAAAAGTATATGGAGACCATAAACAGTGCAGAAATCCAGGATCCATAACTTCCATAGGAAAGTGTATGAGCTGAACCCAGAAGGAGTAAATCTCGCGGTAAGGGACTTTAATAATATACTTTACACCATGGCGGAAATGTCTGACCTCAAAAGATGCAACAAAAGGCCAAAAAAGCAACAACCCAACAGTTGGTTCGACCGGGAGTGTAAAGATATAAGGAAGGCGCTAAGAATGGCCTCAAATAGGAAACACCAAGATCCGAACAACCCCAGTCTGAGGAAAGCCTACAACAACATACAAAGGCAATACAAAAATATCCTCAGAAAGAAAAAGCAAGGCAACATTTCAACCAAGCTCCTCTAACTCCAAGATGCTCTCCAGGACAACTGCTTCTGGGAACTATGGAAGCAGATGGACAAAACCAGCAAGAACACCAACCTCCACATCCAAAACGGCAACATCTGGCTCCAGTAAGAATATGGAGGAAAAAAATCAAAGATTTCCAAAACCCTCTAGACAGACCGATCACACTGCAGGAGATAACAGAGAGGATCTCAATGATAAAGAGTAAAAAAGCCAGCGGCCCAGATGGGATCCTCCCAGAAATGATCAAATACAGCCCGCCAGGTATCCAGGCCGCATTAGTAAAACTCTACAATGTTGTGCTGAGTGCCGGCTACTTCCCCCAGAGCTGGAACCAGGGCATCATCTCCCCCATGCACAAGAGCGGAGACAGGTACGACCCAGCCAACTATAGAGGGATATGTGTCAGCAGCCACCTGGGGAAACTCCTCGGCAGTATCCTGAATAAGAGAATCCTCCGCTTCCTCACCCAGCACAACATCCCCAGCAGAAGCCAAGCAGGCTTCATACCAAACCAAACCACCGCACCATGGACCACATCTACACCCTGCAGAGCCTCATCAAGAGCCATGTCCACAATACAAAGCATGGAAAGATCTATGCCTGCTTTGTGGGCTTTAAGAAGGCCTTCGACTCAGTGTGGCATCCGGGCCTATTCCTGAAACTTCTTGAAAGCGGAATAGGAGGAAAAACATATGATGTCATCAGGAGTTCCTACACTGAGAACAGATGCAGCGTGAAGGTAAATGAGAGGAGAATGGCTTATTTCCGGCAGAGCTGAGGAATCAGACAGGGCTGCAGCCTCAGTCCAACCCTCTAACATCTACATCAATGAGCTGGCGGCGGCTCCGGAGTCCTCCTCAGCACCTGTTCTCACCCTCCATGACACCGAGGTGAAATTTCTCCTTTATGCAGATGATCTTCTGCTACTATCGCCAACTGAGAAAGGTCTCCAAGATAACCTGAAAATCCTGGAGAAGTTCAGTAACACGTGGGCACTGCCCATCAATCCAAAGAAAACCAACATCATGGTATTCCAGAAAAGGAACCGGAAAGCAGCCGGGCGTCTTCCCTTCCTGCTAAGCAACTGTCCACTTTAAGAAACCGACAGCTACACTTACCTGGGCCCAGAAATCAGCCAATCAGGGAGTTTTAAGAAACATGGAAACACTGAAAGACAAGGCGAGCAAAACCTTCTATGCCATCAGAAGGCGTCTGTATCACCTTAAAGCACCAGTGACCGTCTGGCTTAAAATCCTTGACACCATCATCACCCCGATCCTCCTGTATGGCAGCGAAGTCTGGGGCCCAGACATATACCCAGAGCGGGCAAAGTGGGACTCTGGGCCAACAGAACTATTCCACCCAGAACTCTGCAAACACTTTCTCCAGGTCCACAGGAGCACCTCAAACAGCGCCTGTCGAGCAGAACTGGGCAGATTCCCACTCTACTTTGCTGTCCAGAAGAGGGCGCTATCATTCAGAGCCCATCTTCATAGCAGCAGTCCCAGCTCCTACCATCACAAAGCTTTGCTACACCAAGAATCCCCAGAAAGACAAAGCACCCTGCAACAAGTCACCGAAACCCAGCCTGCCCAAGCCACCAACCAGTACAGCCTGACAAAGGGTGAAATCCAGAGGACGATGCACAAGTACAAAGAGGAATATATTAGCGTCTGGAGGAACGACATAAGAACATCCCAGAAGCTGACAGTATACCAGAGCCTGCAGAGGGAGTACAAACTGCCCCATATCTGGAGAAATTCCCCAATCCCAGAGACTGACAGATCCTGAGCCGGTACAGACTGAGCGCCCACAGCCTGCTCATTGAATCCGGGCGTCACCGGCAGAGGTACATGCCCAGGGGGAGCAGACTGTGCCAGCAGTGCGACCAGGAGGCCGTGGAGGATGAGGCTCATTTCCTGCTGCGGTGCCCCAAATACTCAGCAGTGAGGGAGACTCACTTCAGGAGACTGTCTGATCTCTGCCCAGACTTCATCTCCATGGAGGAGGAAGAGAGACTCTCCATACTGCTGGGGGAAGAGGAGAACACAGCGGCCACAGCAGCACAATGTATTACTGCCTGCCATAGACTGAGAGGAGCCTGATATACCATGGACTCCTGTACCCCCACCCTGTATATGTCCCCATCCCCCAACCCTACTCAATTATTTCCCACTTGCTTTGGCAATGCTAAATGTATTTAGTCCTGCCAATAAAGCTGATTTGAATTTGATTTGACATGAGATACATATATAGATAGATATTAGATGGATAAATAGATAGACAGATAGATATTAATTAGATAGATATGAGATAGATATTAGATATAGATGCTTTGGCAATACTAATGTATAATTTAGACCTGCCAATAAAGCTTTTTTGATTGATTGATTGATTGATTGGTAGACATTAGATAGATATGAGAGATAGATCTGTCTATCTATCTATCTCATAGCTATGTATCTCCTATCTATCTATCTATCTATCTATCTATCTATCTATCTATCTATCTATCTATGTCACTGGACATACACAATCATCAGAAAGGGGTATTTTTTAATCTTAATATTCTTAATAAACATTTTTTTATTTCAGTACTATACCATGGAAAATGAAATAGTAAATCTTGTCCTGCAGCAGTCCACACAGAAAGTTACAACTCCTATATAGATAGGTAATACATTGTCAGACTACTGCTGCTGTGAGGGGCAGATTGGAATTCAGAGAGAGAGAGAAGGAACCATCTGTGGAGCCAGAGAAAAATGAAGGCTGTAGAAGACCAATGTTCGGAAACATTTAATAAAGACCAATTGGGAAATATTTACACCAAAATAAGTAGAAGGCAGTAATAAAAATTTCCCCAAAGGTGTTAATGGCCTTTAACTATTGGATAGCTGGGAATTTAACTCAACACCTGTGAACACCAGGGGCTTAGGCATGAAAATCACTGGACGGCAGGAAATATGAAAAAAATACACTACAGAATGGCCTGAGGTATCAATCCACCAGACAACTGGGCCTGAGCCACCAAAACACTAGACAACTGGGCCTGAGCCACCAAAACACTAGACAACTGGGCCTGAGCCATCAAAACACTAGACAACTGGGCCTGAGCCATCAAAACACTAGACACCTGGGCCTGAGCCATCAAAACACTAGACACCTGGGCCTGAGCCATCAAAACACTAGACACCTGGGCCTGAGCAATCAAAACACTAGACACCTGGGCCTGAGCAATCAAAACACTAGACACCAAGGACTGAGCCACCAAAACACTAGACACCAGGGCCTGAGCCATTAAAACACTAGACACCAAGGGCTGAGCCACCAAAACACTAGACACCTGGGCAGGAAATATGAAAAAACTACACTACAGAAGGGCCTGAAGTATCAATCCACCAGACAACAGGGCGTGAGCCACCAAAATACTAGATACCTGGGCCTGAGCAACCAAAACACTAGACACTTGGGCCTGAGCCACCAGGGCCTAAGCCTCCAAAACACTAGACACCAGGGCCTGATGTATCAATCCACCAGACACCATTGGCTGAGCCACCAAAACACTAGACACCAGGGCCTGATGTATCAATCCACCAGACACCATTGGCTGAGCCACCAAAACACTAGACACCAGGGCCTGATGTATCAATCCACCAGACACCAGGGCCTGAGCCATCAAAACACTAGACACCTGGGCAGGAAATATGAAAAAACTACACTACAGAAAGGCTTGAGGTATCAATCCACCAGACAACACAATCCACCAGACAACAGGGCGTGAGCCACCAAAACACTAGACACCTGGGCCTGAGCAACCAAAACACTAGACATCAGGGCCTGATGTATCAATCCACCAGACACCAGGGCCTGAGCCACCAAAACACTAGACACCTGGACCTGAGCCACCAAAACACTAGACACTATTGGCTGAGCCACCAAAACATTAGACACCTGGACCCGAGCCACCAAAACACTAGACACTTGGGCCTGAGCCACCAAAACACTAGACACCTGGGCCTGAGCCACCAAAACACTAGACACCAAGAGCTGAGTCACCAAAACACTGGACACCTGGGCCTGATGTATCAATCCACCAGACACCAGGGCCTGAGCCACCAAAACACTAGACACCTGGACCTGAGCCACCAAAACACTAGACACTATTGGCTGAGCCACCAAAATATTAGACACCTGGACCCGAGCCACCAAAACACTAGACACTTGGGCCTGAGCCACCAAAACACTAGACACCTGGGCCTGAGCCACCAAAACACTAGACACCAAGAGCTGAGTCACCAAAACACTGGACACCTGGGCCTGAGCCACCAAAACATTGGACACCTGGGCCTGAGCCACCAAAACACTAGACACCAGGGCCTGAGCCACCAAAACACTAGACACCAAGGGCTGAGCCACCAAAACACTAGACACCTGGGCAGGAAATATGAAAAAACTACACTACAGAAGGGACTGAGGTATCAAAACACTAGACACCTAGGCCTGAGCCACCAGAGAAATGGACAATAACAACAATGACACCAGGATTGAGGCAGCAAACTACTGGGGTTGGGGCGTGGTTCTTATAGATGATCCCAATATCACATGTGAGATGTCTTGGTACTTTTAATTTATTTTTTTATTTTTTAAAGGAACGTTTATATAAACACATCAAAGAAAAAACAAAGACCATAAAGTAAATAGAAAAGAAATAAATGTGCGGTCACGGGCAGATGACACACGGAAGAGCAGAGCGACCGCTGAGAACAAAAGGAAGAATCAGAAGCAATCAGAGGAAGGACTATCGGGGTAAGGGCCCAGAATCAGCGGCAGCACTAGCACAACCAGGGGCCCCAAACCTCATCACATTTATCTGGACACCCCCGGGACATGTACCTGAGCCTATACAACAGCAGAGCCTTGTTGACTACCTTGATCCAAGCCGACCTGGTGGGTTTTTTTTTGAAGGGGGGGGGGGTTCTAACCCTCTTAGCATAATACAACAGCAACCTACATAAGGTACAAAGGGCCACACTCCTCTGCTAAACCAAACAGCACACGACGTTGTGGTACTTACTTTGTCCTGATCTCCATATCTTCATAGCTAGAGTGACACATCTCGCTGAAGCGGGACACAAAGAAGTCGTAGCTGCGGTGGTAGGACGGGGTGTCCTCTTCTATGTTGGCAAACTTAACAAACTGCAGGACAAAACGGTGAGAACGGATCAGTGCAATCTTATACATAATACAGATATAACACAACAGGACTACAGAGTTTGTGAATTCTCAAGATTTCATAAAAAATGTTGGAATTTCTGCATAGATTTAGCGATACTGCCTGCTGAGCTGTGTATCTAATCCAATCCTGTGTGATACTGCCTGCTGAGCTGTGTATCTAATCCAATCCTGTGTGATACTGCCTGCTGAGCTGTGTATCTAATCCAATCCTGTGTGATACTGTCTGCTGAGCTGTGTATCTAATCCAATCCTGTGTGATACTGCCTGCTGAGCTGTGTATCTAATCCTATCCTGTGCGATACTGCCTGCTGAGCTCTGTATCCAATCCTATCATGTGTGATACTGCCTGCTGAGCTGTGTATCTAATCCTATTCTGTGTGATACTGTCTGCTGAGCTGTGTATCTAATCCTATCATGTGTGATACTGCCTGCTGAGCTGTGTATCTAATCCTATCCTGTGTGATACTGCCTGCTGAGCTGTGTATCTAATCCTACTATGTGTGATACTGTACGCTGAGCTGTGTATCTAATCCTATCATGTGTGATACTGCCTGCTGAGCTGTGTATCTAATCCTATTCTGTGTGATACTGTCTGCTGAGCTGTGTATCTAATCCTATCATGTGTGATACTGCCTGCTGAGCTGTGTATCTAATCCTATTCTGTGTGATACTGTCTGCTGAGCTGTGTATCTAATCCTACTATGTGTGATACTGTCTGCTGTGCATCTAATCCTATCATGTGTGATACTGCCTGCTGAGCTGTGTATCTAATCCTACTATGTGTAATACTGCCTGCTGAGCTGTGTATCTAATCCTATCCTGTGTGATACTGTCTGCTGAGCTGTGTATCTAATCCTATCATGTGTGATACTGTCTGCTGAGCTGTGTATCTAATCCTATCATGTGTGATACTGACTGCTGAACTGTGTATATAATCCTATCATGTGTGATACTGTCTGCTGAGCTGTGTATCTAATCCTATCCTGTGTGATACTGTCTGCTGAGCTGTGTATCTAATCCTATCATGTGTGATACTGTTTGCTGAGCTGTGTATCTAATCCTATCTTCTGTGATACTGCTTGCTGAGCTGTGTATCTAATCCTATCCTGTGTGATACTGCCTGCTGAGCTGTGTATCTAATCCTATCCTGTGTGATACTGTCTGCTGAGCTGTGTATCTAATCCTATCCTGTGTGATACTGTCTGCTGACCTTCTGTATCTAAGCCTATCATGTGTGATACTGTCTGCTGAGCTGTGTATCTAATCCTATCCTGTGTGATACTGTCTGCTGAGCTGTGTATCTAATCCTATCCTGTGTGATACTGTCTGCTGAGCTGTGTATCTAATCCTATCTTCTGTGATACTGCTTGCTGAGCTGTGTATCTAATCCTATCCTGTGTGATACTGCCTGCTGAGCTGTGTATCTAATCCTATCCTGTGTGATACCGTCTGCTGAGCTGTGTATCTAATCCTATCCTGTGTGATACTGTCTGCTGAGCTGTGTATCTAATCCTATCCTGTGTGATACTGTCTGCTGACCTTCTGTATCTAAGCCTATCATGTGTGATACTGTCTGCTGAGCTGTGTATCTAATCCTATCCTGTGTGATACTGTCTGCTGAGCTGTGTATCTAATCCTATCCTGTGTGATACTGTTTGCTGAGCTGTGTATCTAATCCTATCCTGTGTGATACTGTCTGCTGAGCTGTGTATCTAATCCTATCCTGTGTGATACTGTCTGTTGAGCTGTGTATCTAATCCTATCATGTGTGATACTGTCTGCTGAGCTGTGTATCTAATCCTATCCTGTGTGATACTGTCTGCTGACCTTCTGTATCTAAGCCTATCATGTGTGATACTGTCTGTTGAGCTGTGTATCTAATCCTATCATGTGTGATACTGTCTGCTGAGCTGTGTATCTAATCCTATCCTGTGTGATACTGTCTGCTGAGCTGTGTATCTAATCCTATCATGTGTGATACTGTCTGCTGAGCTGTGTATCTAATCCTATCATGTGTGATACTGTCTGCTGAGCTGTGTATCTAATCCTATCCTGTGAGATACTGTCTGCTGAGCTGTGTATCTAATCCTATCCTGTGAGATACTGTCTGCTGAGCTGTGTATCTAATCCTATCAACTGTGAATTGGGGGCTTTGCCCGCTCTCTGATGATTTGGGGGCTTTGCTCGCTCTCTGATGATTTGGGGGCTTTGCCCGCTCTCTGATGATTTGGAGCTTTGCCCGCTCTCTGATGATTTGGGGGCTTTGCCCGCTCTCTGATGATTTGGGGGCTTTGCCCGCTTTCTGATGTTGCGGTGGTCTGGCTCCCTTCCACCGCCGCCTGGCTACACGCACCATGTGGCGGCATACTCACAGAATTCGTCCCCAGGATCTGGAGGTTTGGCTTCTCGGACTCCAGCAGTTTGGCCACCATCTTCAGAAAACTCTCCACGAACAGGTTAATACTTTGGCAATGACAGGCCATGAGGAGCTGGTCCAGGGCCTCCATGGCGATGCAGACGTAGCTAGGAGAGAAGACGAGGAAGGTGACGTCCCAGGGAACTTATATGTTGGCATGGTGGCCTAATCACACAGCTGCAGTCTGTTACAATGTATCAGTGAAGGACTGGGTTCCAGGACAGAACAAAGGCCCATTTTGCTGTTTGGTTCGCAGAGGATTTCCTAGGGCTGCATTGTAACAAACCCTCAGCTGTGCTATCAGGACAAGTGAAATGAAAGCAAAGGCCTTCATTGCTCTGCTGGTCACTGGCTAATTATGGACCTTCAATGTGTATTCTTGGGGAAAGGGTTAATCCGCTATATGTACAGCACAGAGCACACCGCCGGGGGCGAGCATTACACGTCACCTGTGCATACTAGATGTCATCAGCGCATAATACCTGTCACCAGCACATACTACACATCACCAGCACATACTACACATCACCAGCACATACTAGATGTCATCAGCGCATAATACCTGTCACCAGCACATACTACACATCACCAGCACATACTAGATGTCATCAGCGCATAATACCTGTCACCAGCACATACTACATGTCACCAGAGCATACTACACGTCACCTGTGCATACTAGATGTCATCAGCGCATAATACCTGTCACCAGCACATACTACATGTCACCAGCACATACTACATGTCACCAGCACATACTACATGTCACCAGCACATACTACCTGTCACCAGCACATACTACATGTCACCAGGGCATAATAAACGTCACCAGCACACATACTACACATCACCAGCACATACTACATGTCACCAGCACATACTACACATCACCAGCACATACTAGATGTCATCAGCGCATAATACACGTCACCAGCACATACTACACATTACCAACGCATGCTACATATGTTATAATAATTAAATGTAGGCATGCTACATATTATCAGCGCATACTACATGTCACCAGAGCATAATACACATCACCAGAGCATAATACACGTCACCAGCACATACTACATGTCACCAGAGCATAATACACGTCACCAGCACATACTACATGTCACCAGCGCATGCTACATGTCCCTATTGCATACTACACGTCACCATCACATACTACACACCACCCGTACATACTAAATGGTAAAACACTCGGTAACACTGACATGGAAAAGGATCTAGGAATTTTAATAAACAGCAAACTAAGCAGCAAAAACCAGTGTCAGGCAGCTGCTGCCAAGGCCAATAAGATAATAGGTTGCATCAGAAGGGGCATAGATGCCCGTGATGAGAACATAGTCCTACCACTTTACAAATCACTGGTCAGACCACACATGGAGTACTGTGTACAGTTCTGGGCTCCTGTGAACAAGGCAGACATAGCAGAGCTGGAGAGGGTCCAGAGGAGGGCAACTAAAGGAATAACTGGAATGGGGCAACTACAGTACCCTGAAAGATTATCAAAATTAGGGTTATTCACTTTAGAAAAAAGACGACTGAGGGGAGATCTAATTACTATGTATAAATATATCAGGGGTCAGTACAGAGATCTCTCCCATCATCTATTTATCCCCAGGACTGTGACTGTGACGAGGGGACATCCTCTGCGTCTGGAGGAAAGAAGGTTTGTACACAAACATAGAAGAGGAATCTTTACGGTAAGAGCAGTGAGACTATGGAACTCTCTGCCTGAGGAGGTGGTGATGGTGAGTACAATAAAGGAATTCAAGAGGGGCCTGGACGTATTTCTGGAGTGTAATAATATTACAGGCTATAGCTACTAGAGAGGGGTCGGTGATCCAGGGAGTTATTCTGATGCCTGATTGGAGTTTTTTCCCCTAAAGTGAGGAAAATTGGCTTCTACCTCACAGGGGTTTGTCCTCTTCTGCATCAGGCTGAGCTGGATGGACACTATGTGACGTCTGTTGCTTTATTGTTATCACGCTGTATATGTTTTTTACCATGCAGCAGACTCCGCTTTCCTGTATAGGGTAAATTAAGGTATGCCAACACATGCCACCCAAACCTATGCCAAAGGAAACTCATTTGGCATATGGCGGGTGCATGGGGGCCTGTGGACTGTTTGCCGTGTACACTGGGAGCTCTGTCACTGCACACAGCAAATATGTGCAAATACAAGACTTATGGTGCCAGGTACAGTGCGACCCGTCTATCAATGCCAGCCATAGTGTGTTCCCTGGTGCCACACTAGATGCCACCTATGTGTCACCCACAATGTTCACTAGCCCCCCCGCTGTCAGCCAGAATCTCCTCATGCGTCACCTGCCCCATTCTCCTGACCTCCTCTGTCAAAGGTGGAGAAGAGCGGCGCCTGTGTACTACTGATCAATGCTGGACAATACTGCCTATGGGTCAGCCGTACATAGAAGCAACATTGTCTGCTCCTGAGAAGATACATTATCACCTGACTATTATATCTCCAGAAACCACGAGTGACACATAAGATCCCTACTGCTAAGGATAGAGAGGCAGGAGGACAACACCCATAGAAAGCCCCAGGAACATCACTAGATGGAAGGCGGTTATCTGTGGTGTTACATAGGACTGCAGGTGACATCTACTACATTATCTGTACTCAGAGAGTTATCACTGTGTTATCTGGGGTGTTACATAGGACTGCAGGTGACATCTACTACATTATCTGTACTCAGAGAGTTATCACTGTGTTATCTGTGGTGTTACATAGGACTGCAGGTGACATCTACTACATTATCTGTACTCAGAGAGTTATCACTGTGTTATCTGTGGTGTTACATAGGACTGCAGGTGACATCTACTACATTATCTGTACTCAGAGAGTTATCACTGTGTTATCTGTGGTGTTACATAGGACTGCAGGTGACATCTACTACATTATCTGTACTCAGAGAGTTATCACTGTGTTATCTGTGGTGTTACATAGGACTGCAGGTGACATCTACTACATTATCTGTACTCAGAGAGTTATCACTGTGTTATCTGTGGTGTTACATAGGACTGCAGGTGACATCTACTACATTATCTGTACTCAGAGAGTTATCACTGTGTTATCTGTGGTGTTACATAGGACTGCAGGTGACATCTACTACACTATCTGTACTCAGAGAGTTATCACCATGTTATCTGTGGTGTTACATAGGACTGCAGGTGACATCTACTACATTATCTGTTTTCAGAGAGTTATCACTGTGTTATCTGTGGTGTTACATAGGACTGCAAGTGACATCTACTACACTATCTGTACTCAGAGAGTTATTACTGTGTTATCTGTGGTGTTACATAGGACTGCAGGTGACATCTACTACATTATCTGTACTCAGAGAGTTATCTCTGTGTTATCTGTGGTGTTACATAGGACTGCAGGTGACATCTACTACATTATCTGTACTCAGAGAGTTATCACTGTGTTATCTGTGGTGTTACATAGGACTGCAGGTGACATCTACTACATTATCTGTACTCAGAGAGTTATCACTGTGTTATCTGTGGTGTTACATAGGACTGCAGGTGACATCTACTACATTATCTGTACTCAGAGAGTTATCCCTGTTTTATCTGTGGTGTTACATAGGACTGCAGGTGACATCTACTACATTATCTGTACTCAGAGAGTTATCACTGTGTTATCTGTGGTGTTACATAGGACTGCAGGTGACATCTACTACATTATCTGTACTCAGAGAGCTATCACTGTAATACATAGGACTGCAGGTTACATCTATTACATTATCTGTACTCAGAGAGCTATCATTGTGTTACCTGTGGTGTTACATAGGACTGCAGGTGACATCTACTACACTATCTGTACTCAGAGAGTTATCACTGTGTTATCTGTGGTGTTACATAGGACTGCAGGTGACATCTACTACACTATCTGTACTCAGAGCTATCACTGTGTTATCTGTGGTGTTACATAGGACTGCAGGTGACATCTACTACACTATCTGTACTCAGAGAGCTATCCCTGTGTTATCTCTGGTGTTACATAGGACTGCAGGTGATATCTACTACATTATCTGTACTCAGAGAGTTATTACTGTGTTATCTGTGCTGTTACATGGGACTGCAGGTGACGTCTACTACATTATCTGTACTCAGAGAGTTATTACTGTGTTACATAGGACTGCAACTATTCCGCAAACTTTACTGCGAACAATACACAATAAAAGACCCCTTCATAACAGAATATAGCGTCTTACTCTTGATGGCTAAACTTGAACTAGTGGAGGGAAGAGTTAAATAACAAATTCAACTCTGCTACATCCCTATCAATAACCAGCCTCCAGAATCATACCTTCTACTCCAGCACCTCATCTCCCCCCAAATGTTACCTTTTATATTCTATTCACATCCAAACAGCTGGCACAGGCTGGGCACTGCCAGTCGGGTATTAGTGAGGCGCACAGCGGCTGCAGGCTCTGCAGTGCAGGACATCTGCCAGCCACCTACAAGACAAGTCGGGGAGGGTGTAGTATGAGCAGATACCTGCACCAGCAACTCATCTTCACGAGCTGCACGTAGGTCCGGACGCAGGGCGAGGAGAGGGAGCCTCGAATGCCGCCTGGTGCTCTTCCCCAAAATGCACGGAGCATCTGCAGCAGAGGACGGCGCTGGATGTGCGCGGTGAACAGATGTGTGCCGGGCACGCAGGACTCAGCACTAATCCACAATCTGAGGGCATTAGGACAACGCAGCGGATGTGTGGCCATTTATTAAGCAGAAAGCATTAAATCTGGAGATACAAGAGCGGCATGACACAGAATCGAGGTGGGGGCGCAAACAGGGCACGCCCCGAAATCTCAGCGACCTTCTCCATGATTATCAACACAGTGTACACAGCGATTATCACACTGGCGGGGGCTGGGATAAGATAAAGGGTACGGAAAGGCAGGAGTGGGTCTCCTGATGGGAGGTGTAGTCCATATGGACATGGAGATTAATAAAACACACTGTCCATAGCACCCAATCACAGCGCAGCTCTCATTTCACAATCTGCTCTTGAAAATGAAAGCCGCTCTGTGATTGGTTACCTTTAAATTGTTACAACCATTGGTCGGACATTACCTTGTTACCAAAATTTGTGGAAATGCCCCAAACTCAACCTGGAACGCACGTATCAGGGAGGGATCCACGTAAGCCCCACCCATATCGGAGCGGCATTTGCAGTGGCTGTCTCTGAACATTTACGATGGTCCCAGCAAATTCTGGATTGTTACCGAGGATGGACTGCAGATGCCGCTCTGTGGAGACCTACAGTGCCTTAAAGAAGTATTCATACCCCTTGAACTTTTCCACATTTTTTCACATTACATCCACAAACTTATATGTTTTTTGGGGGGATTTTATGTGATCAACCAACACAGTAGCATGTACAGTATGTGTGAAGTGAAAAGAAAATGATACATGGTTTTCAAATTTTTTTATAAAAAAAAATCTGAAAAGTGTGGTGTACATTTGTGTTCAGCCCCCCTGTTTGAGAACATTAGTGATCAAACAGCATCATGAAAACCAAGGAACACACCAGACAGGTCAGGGATAAAGTGTAAAGCAGGGTTAGGTTATAAAGAAAGATCCCAAGCTCTGAACATCTCACTGTAGTGTTCAATCCATCATCTAAAAATGGAAGGAGTATGGCACAACTACAAACCTACCAGGACATGGCCGTCCACCTAAACTGAGAGCCCAGACAAGGAGAGCATTGATTAGAGAAGCAGCCAAGAGGCCCATGGTCATTCTGGAGGAGCTGCAGAGATCCACAGCTCAGGTGGGAGAATCTGTCCGCAGGACAACTAGTAGTCGTGTGCTCCACAAATCTGACCTTAATGGAAGAGTGGCAAGAAGAAAGACATTTTTGAAAGCAAGCCATAAGAAGTCCCGTTTGCCGTTAGCCACCAGCCATGTAGAGGACACAGCAAATATGTGGAAGAAGGTGCTTTGGTCAGAGGAGACCAAAGATGAACTTTTTGGCCTAAATGCAAAACGCATGTGTGGTGGAAAACTAACCCTGCACATCACCCAGAACACACCATCCTCACCGTGACACACGGTGGTGGCAGCATCATGATTTTATCTCAAGACACGAAGGCACCTATTGCTTAACCCTTTCTTTACTGAACCACACAGCAGCAAAGAAAAAACAATAACATAACCACCCATGGGCGGATGACCTCTCCCCTTAGCCCCAGTATAAAGGGAACTCCTCTCAAGTCATCTTCCTCTTCCTCAATATTCCACTGACCTGTTCTGTAGGTTGTTGGTGGTTTTATTCTAGAGTTTTTTCCCCTCTCTTTTGTTCTATAGCTACTCCCTCATTCGTTGTGTTTATGCGGTTGGATCTCCTCAATGGGAGATTTTTTCATATGTGTATATTGTAAACATTTTTCTCCTAGGCCCTGTTGTGCCCTGTGATCTGGGGGGGAGCTCTCTGTCTGTTGTACATCCGGCCGACCGCTTCTGCCGGTCGGTTACTCGCCCCTTACCTCTTGTAGCCTCCTGTGTGTCCCCATTGGCGCCATTACCTGTGGTTTCTCTTCATCCGCTCAGTCGCTCCCGAGATCTCGCGAATTTTTGCAGGATCTAGGGCGCCATCTTGCTTTTGCTGCGTCCGCTTTACACCATCGGCGTCCGAAGTCTCGCAGGATTTTGGACGCCATCTTCTACATCGCCACTCCGCTGTTGCATTCGGCGGGCGGCCTCTTCACTGCACGCATCCTACCGCAGATCCTCTGTTCAAGTGGGGTGACTAACCCTGCTTCTGGTTTGTGGGGGTCTGTTAATGTAGTGCTAGTGTCCGCATATTAGTCTTGTCTGCCCCATATCATAGGACTCCTACACCGGCTCATGGTAGCCCCAATCAGGGGGCCAACCCTCCTCCTCCATCTAGGCAAGGGGTTATGCCGGCATCAGGGGAAATATTACCTGTGGCCTCTGAGGCGCAGGCACTGGCCCTTCAACAATCAATATCAAATGCCATTATGACGGCCATGGGTTCCATGCCCTCTGTGTTAACTCACTCCATCTCCCAGGTTCTGCTTGCCAACCCATCATCTAGTATGGCCCCTAGCCCATCTCCCTTACCAGCCCCAACAGCCTCCAGAAATGATGATAATGATGGCTGAGTACCATCCCATGACGGCGCGCTGAGGTCGCGCAAACGAGCCTGTCCGCGCCAGGCACAACGAGCACGGCATTGGAAGTCGGCCCGGTCTCAACCCGAGTCCGATTCTGACTCCGTTAGAGAGTGAGGAGGAGGCTTTGATGGAATCTCCACGCGATTCCGAGGAAGAGGGCATTTACACGTCACCTAATCAAGTGGCATTGGTGTCATTCGCGCCTGGGTCACTACGACCTTCTACGGCCGAGTCGGCAACGACATCTGGTCCACCCGTTTCCCTTACGGATCCTACGGGCGACCCGTTATTTGACCCGGACTCCCTCCACCACCCTAGGTCTGCAGAATGGCTCCCGGCTCCTCATGTGTCCAGCTATTTGGAGACCATGGTCCGTAGACCCCTTAGTAAGGAGACACGGAATAAGCTCCGGGCCGAATGCTCGCGTCTGGCTATCCAAAACAAGGTGTGTGAAACACCGGTTGTGGACCCTAAAATGGTCCAGTTTCTGTCTAAATCGGAGTTTAGCCCCCGGAGAGGCCTAGATTCGGCCCTACGAGCTTGCCAGGACAAGCTGCTAGACATCCTGGGACCCCTAGCAAAAATATTTGATATGGCAGAATCTGCCAAAGCAGAGGGACAGCAAGTCAACCCAGAGGAGCTCCGTGGTTGGGTCCAAAGAGCCATTTGCATGGCAGGAAATGCAAATACGTTGCTGGCTATCGAGCGACGCAAGGCCATTTTGATGAAAATTGAGCCTAAGCTAACCAATATGTCCCTAACAGAGTCAGGGAAGGAGGCTCAGGGTTTTCTCTTTGGAGACCCGTTTATAAAAGGAGCTTGGGAAGTTCATAGGAACCTTCCCTGGATAAGGCGCAGACATCCATGCGTAGGGTCTTCAGCTGTAAGGTTTCCTCCAGGGCCGGCAGTGCAAGGGTCCGTCTGTCCGGCCGCTCCTTCTTTCAGACCCGCTTCGAGGCTCCTTCCCATCCTACCGATCTTCTGGTCAAGACCCAAGACATCATCCGTCCTTTTTCCCATCCCGTGGCGCTACAAGACGAGGGAGGTCATATAGAGGAAATCCGAATCTCAGACGTCCCTTCGGTAAGTCTCCCACCTCGTCTCCTTTCTTCAGACAATTATGTCGGGGGCAGATTCCAACATTTTACTCATGTTTGGGCATCCATTACCAGCGACCCGTGGGTTTTAACCACGATTCGAGGCTTTCACATAGAACTAGTGGGGCCTCCGCTAGTGATTTCCCCGCTTCATCCCACAATCCGGTCTCAAGCTTCGCAATTCCTCATAGACACAGAATTGCAAGTCTTATACCTCAAGGGAGCCGTGGAGCTGGCGCCTCCCGCTGGGGTGATCAGCAATATTTTTCTCGTCGAGAAGAAAGGGGGTCATCATCGCCCCGTCATCAACCTTAAGGCTCTGAATGCCTTCGTCAGGTATCGGCATTTCAAAATGGAGGGCATCCACCTTCTAAGGGACATGCTTCTTCCAGGCGATTGGATGGCGAAGCTAGACCTCAGGGATGCATACTTGACGGTCCCGGTTGCACCCTTCTCCAGGGATCTGCTCCAGTTTCGTTGGTAAGGGACCATTTGGCATTTCACGTGCCTTCCCTTTGGCCTTTCGTCCGCCCCCTGGTGTTTCACCAAACTCATGCGTCCTGTTGTGGCATGGCTCCGCAGTCGAGGGGTGAGACTTATAATTTACCTGGACGACATTCTGATTATGGCCAGGGACCGTGCTACCCTCCAGACCCATCTCCAGATGTCCATGTACCTCATCTCCCCCTTGGGGTTCATAATCAACCGCGAGAAGTCCTGTCTTACTCCGTCCCGAACCATGGAGTTTCTCGGTTTTCATGGTGGACTCTGCCTCTTTGACACTCAGCCTCCCATCAGCGAAGGTCCGGACGATTCGCAAGGAGTTGCGCCGCACCCTGACTTTATCGCAGATCTCCCTTCGGCATCTGGCCCGGGTGATAGGTCTCCTATCATCTTCAATCCAAGCTATCTTCCCGGCACCTCTGCATTATCGAGCTCTCCAACGACTCAAGATCGCCCACCTGCAGGTGGGGCTTCGTATGCGGATCTGATCTCCTTGGATTCAGAAATGCGGGACGAGTTGGAATGGTGGATTGGCACTCTTTCCGCATGGAACGGCAGAACAATCTTCGGCTCGCAACTAGATATAATAGTGGAGTCGGATGCCAGTCTCCACGGCTGGGAAGCCCACTGCGAGGGAGTATCCACCGGAGGCCCATGGTCAGCAATAGAGTCCCATCTACACATCAACGCTCTGGAACTCCTGGCAGGTTCTTTTGCGATTCGCAGCTTCAACAGTGGGAGGGCCAGGGCATGTATCCGCCTCCGGATGGACAACGTCTCCGCGATTCGCTATATCAACTCCATGGGGGGTACCCGCTCCACCATGTTGACACACTTGGCGAAGGACTTCTGGGATTATTGCCTGATCAACAACATCTCGGTAGTGGCGGAATATCTTCCCGGTCTACACAACACGTTGGACGATTGGAACTCTCGTTACATTACAGATGCCAGAGACTGGAAATTAGATGTGGAGGTATTCTCTGCCATTGCGTCGCGTTGGGGTCCGTTCTCTATCGACCTCTTTGCGTCTCGCTGGAACGCCCAACTTCCCAGATATTTCAGTTGGAGGCCAGATCCGACCGCGGAGGCGGTGGACGCGTTTCTTCAACAATGGTCAGACGATTTGCTCTATGCCTTCCCGCCGTTTTCCCTTATCCCGCGGGTCCTAGCCAATGTGTGTCGCCAAACATCAGAGCTTGTTCTAATCCTACCTTTTTGGGGGACCCAATCTTGGTTCCCGCAGCTGTTGGAGCTTCTGGTGGACGAACCCCTATTGCTTCCCATTCGGTCGACTCTGTTGTTGGGTACAATGAATCAGCCGCATCCTTTGCCTCTGGAGGGCTCCTTGCGTCTGCTGACCTGCAGAGTATCGGGGTGTCCTGGCAAACCCCGGGAATTTCAGAGACAGCTAGATTCCTGTTGGAAAACGCGTGGGCCCCTGGAACCAGAAGAGCCTATCGGGCGGCTTGGCAGTCTTGGGCTAGTTGGTGCTGCCTTCGGAACCTAGGTCCCACTGATGCAGCTGTGAATGATGTTATCCAGTTCCTCACCTCTCTCTACGAGGAGGGCAAGGCCTATCGCACTATTAATGTGTTTAGGTCAGCTATTTCCTCCGGCCATAGAGGGTTTGAGGGTTGTCCTGCTGGGCGCCACCCTCTGGTATGTCGGTTGCTCAAGGGTTCCCGCCTCGCTTGGCCTCCTAGGCCTTGCTTTACTAGTTCTTGGGACGTCTCCACGGTTTTGTCATTCCTTTCGGCTTGGCCGGCTAATGAGGTTTTGTCACTTCGCCAATTGTCGGCCAAGTTGGTCACTCTCTTTTGTCTTATCTCATGCAAGAGAGTTTCGGATGTCTGAGCTTTGGATCACGACGCCCGGTCATTCACTCCGGATGGGGTGACATTTAACATTTCTCGACGTACAAAGACCAATATCAGTTCGGTCTCTTATCCGGCTTTTCCTTCGTCGGTGGCGCTCTGTCCGGTTGCATGTCTGAAGGAGTACGAGTCCAGGACTCAGTTGCTACGATCCCCGTCCGCTTCACAGTTGTTCATTTCATTCCGTAGACCATATGCTCCGGTTACCTCGGTCACACTGTCACGGTGGGTGAAGTGGATTCTATCACTGTCGGGTATAGACACCTCTATCTTTACAGCGCATTCCGTTCGTGGGGCTTCCGCCATGGCTTTGGCTGTGTCAGGTGCGCGCCTGGAGTAGGTCATGAAGTTAGCGGACTGGTCGCGAGTCTCCACTTTTAGAGAGTTTTATTTCAGACCGGATCCTCATGTGTTCGCCTCTATTATTAACCGGCTTTAAACTAGCAATAGGAGCCTCCGTGTCTTGAGATAAAATTGTATGATTTTCCTAGTTTATGACGTAAAGTCATGATTTTATGAAAGACACGGAGGCGAGTATTGACCCACCAATTTTTTTCCTCCTCTATTGGGTTTTGCATCATACTGACCTTCCGTGGTATATTTTCTGATATGTTTTCCTCATTTGGCTTTTGTATTATATTTTCTGATGTATATGCTTAATTATGATTGCACTTTGTTTACCGGTTCTAGGGTTGATAATGCAGACGTCTTGATTGCGTTCTCTCCACTATTTACCTGTTTTCTTTCTTCTCAAGGTTGATTCTGGAGAACATCGGATGGAAGATTGATTCCCTACAACTACATATACGGATGGTGTTTCGCTTTTAGGTTCACCGTTTCGGTTGTTTAAGACGGTTTCGTCTTCGGTTCAAGTTGATCGGTTCCTTCAGGTGACGTTTGTTCCGGTTTTTCCTTTGAGGAGGGTGTCAAGTCGACAAAGAAAGAGGAAGATGACTTGAGAGGAGTTCCCTTTATACTGGGGCTAAGGGGAGGGGTTTCCGCCCATGGGTGGTTATGTTATTGTTTTTTCTTTGCTGCTGTGTGGTTCAGTAAAGAAAGGGTTAAGCAATACTCGCCTCCGTGTCGTTGATAAAATCATGACTTTACATCATAAACTAGTAAAATCATGCAATTTTTAATTTATGAAATGTTTTGAAAAAACCATGTATCATTTTCTGTTCACTTCAAAAATACTTGATACTTTGTGTTGGTCTATTACATAAAATCCCAATAAAATACATTTTAGTTTGTGGGTGTAACGTAAAAAATTTTGGAAAAGTTCAAGGGGTCTGAATACTTTTTCAAGGCACTGTAGCCTTAGACAACTTCATAAATCAGTCCTTATGGAATATCCACCGGGTGGTGGGGGTTTAACCATTGGAAGGTACACGGAAAGCAAGAGCGGCTCCAGGGTTATGTGGGTCCCTGGTGGATGGAGTCACTGTGCCATAGTCGAATTAGTAGAGACTGACTCGGACGCAAAGTGGGTGGGGTTTATTTAAACCCCACCCATAAGTGGGCATTTCCCGCTAGGATGGATTTTTGCCACATTTTTTTTCTGCATTTTCTGCCTCTTTGAGTACATATATTTTTCCATCATTTCTACTAAAGGACAGGGGAAAAAATGCCACATGTGAACAGACCCTAAGAAGGAGAGAAAGCAGCTGTACGCTACCATGGTTGTAATTTGACCATTCTACATCAGCACTTCTGTGACTGCTCTTATTATTTGCAAGATGAGCTGTAGTTTTTTGGGCGCCATTTTTACATACACATAATTGAGCATTTCAATGTATAATCACTTTTATTATTGGTTAAACGCATAAAAAAAGTTAATTGCACCATTTTTATCTGTGCATTTACTAATCACTATAAATAATGTGATGGTGGAAGGACACCAGATAAGTCTATGCGAGAGCAATGCAGCTTGCAGCAAACCAATAATTTTTCTGCTTCTCATAGACAGCAGTGCAGTCTGTGGCTCATCACTAGTGTTTCTGCTTCTCATAGACAGCAGTGCAGTCTGTGGCTCATCACTAGTGTTTCTGCCTCTCATAGACAGCAGTGCAGCCTGTGGCTCATCACTAGTGTTTCTGCCTCTCATAGACAGGAGTGCAGTCTGTGGCTCATCACTAGTGTTTATACCTCTCATAGACAGCAGTGCAGCCTGTGGCTCATCACTAGTGTTTCTGCTTCTCGTAGACAGCAGTGCAGTCTGTGGCTCATCACTAGTGTTTCTGCTTCTCATAGACAGCAGTGCAGTCTGTGGCTCATCACTAGTGTTTCTGCTTCTCATAGACAGCAGTGCAGTCTGTGGCTCATCACTAGTGTTTCTGCTTCTCATAGACAGCAGTGCAGCCTGTGGCTCATCACTAGTGTTTATACCTCTCATAGACAGCAGTGCAGTCTGTGGCTCATCACTAGTGTTTCTGCTTCTCATAGACAGCAGTGCAGCCTGTGGCTCATCACTAGTGTTTATACCTCTCATAGACAGGAGTGCAGTCTGTGGCTCATCACTAGTGTTTCTACCTCTCATAGACAGCAGTGCAGTCTGTGGCTCATCACTAGTGTTTCTGCCTCTCATAGACAGCAGTGCAGTCTGTGGCTCATCACTAGTGTTTCTGCTTCTCATAGACAGCAGTGCAGTCTGTGGCTCATCACTAGTGTTTCTACCTCTCATAGACAGCAGTGCAGTCTGTGGCTCATCACCAGTGTTTATACCTTTCATAGACAGGAGTGCAGTCTGTGGCTCATCACTAGTGTTTATACCTCTTATAGACAGCAGTGCAGTCTGTGGCTCATCACTAGTGTTTCTGCTTCTCATAGACAGCAGTGCAGTCTGTGGCTCATCACTAGTGTTTCTGCCTCTCATAGACAGCAGTGCAGCCTGTGGCTCATCACTAGTGTTTTTACCTCTCATAGACAGCAGTGCAGCCTGTGGCTCATCACTAGTGTTTCTGCCTCTCATAGACAGCAGTACAGTCTGTGGCTCATCACTAGTGTTTATACCTCTCATAGACAGGAGTGCAGCCTGTGGCTCATCACTAGTGTTTCTGTCTCTCATAGACGGCAGTGCAGTCTGTGGCTCATCACTAGTGTTTATACCTCTCATAGACAGCAGTGCAGTCTGTGGCTCATCACTAGTGTTTCTGCCTCTCATAGACGGCAGTGCAGTCTGTGGCTCATCACTAGTGTTTCTACCTCTCATAGACAGCAGTGCAGCCTGTGGCTCATCACTAGTGTTTCTACCTCTCATAGACAGGAGTGCAGCCTGTGGCTCATCACTAGTGTTTCTGTCTCTCATAGACGGCAGTGCAGTCTGTGGCTCATCACTAGTGTTTATACCTCTCATAGACAGCAGTGCAGTCTGTGGCTCATCACTAGTGTTTATACCTCTCATAGACAGGAGTACAGTCTGTGGCTCATCACTAGTGTTTCTGCTTCTCATAGACAGCAGTGCAGTCTGTGGCTCATCACTAGTGTTTCTGCTTCTCATAGACAGCAGTGCAGTCTGTGGCTCATCACTAGTGTTTCTGCCTCTCATAGACAGGAGTGCAGTCTGTGGCTCATCACTAGTGTTTATACCTCTCATAGACAGCAGTGCAGTCTGTGGCTCATCACTAGTGTTTCTACCTCTCATAGACAGCAGTGCAGTCTGTGGCTCATCACTAGTGTTTCTGCCTCTCATAGACAGCAGTGCAGTCTGTGGCTCATCACTAGTGTTTCTGCTTCTCATAGACAGCAGTGCAGTCTGTGGCTCATCACTAGTGTTTCTGCTTCTCATAGACAGCAGTGCAGTCTGTGGCTCATCACTAGTGTTTCTACCTCTCATAGACAGCAGTGCAGTCTGTGGCTCATCACTAGTGTTTCTTCTTCTCATAGACAGCAGTGCAGTCTGTGGCTCATCACTAGTGTTTCTTCCTCTCACAGACAGGAGTGCAGTCTGTGGCTCATCACTAGTGTTTCTGCCTCTCATAGACAGCAGTGCAGTCTGTGGCTCATCACTAGTGTTTCTTCCTCTCACAGACAGGAGTGCAGTCTGTGACTCATCACTAGTGTTTCTTCCTCTCATAGACAGAAGTGCAGTCTGTGGCTCATCACTAGTGTTTATTCCTCTCATAGACAGCAGTGCAGCCTGTGGCTCATCACTAGTGTTTCTGCCTCTCATAGACAGCAGTGCAGTCTGTGGCTCATCACTAGTGTTTCTTCCTCTCACAGACAGGAGTGCAGTCTGTGGCTCATCACTAGTGTTTCTGCCTCTCATAGACAGCAGTGCAGTCTGTGACTCATCACTAGTGTTTCTTCCTCTCATAGACAGCAGTGCAGCCTGTGGCTCATCACTAGTGTTTATACCTCTCATAGACAGCAGTGCAGCCTGTGGCTCATCACTAGTGTTTCTGCCTCTCATAGACAGCAGTGCAGCCTGTGGCTCATCACTAGTGTTTCTGCTTCTCATAGACAGCAGTGCAGCCTGTGGCCTCACCGCTAGTGTTTCTACCTCTCATAGACAGCAGTGCAGTCTGTGGCTCATCACTAGTGTTCCTGCCTCTCATAGACAGCAGTACAGTCTGTGGCTCATCACTAGTGTTTATACCTCTCATAGACAGCAGTGCAGCCTGTGGCTCATCACTAGTGTTTCTTCCTCTCATAGACAGCAGTGCAGCCTGTGGCTCATCACTAGTGTTTATACCTCTCATAGACAGCAGTGCAGTCTGTGGCTCATCACTAGTGTTTCTGCTTCTCATAGACAGCAGTGCAGTCTGTGGCTCATCACTAGTGTTTCTTCCTCCCACAGACAGCAGTTTAGGCTGTGACCATTGTTAGTGTTACTGTCTCCTGAGATACCAGCAAACACCTGCCACAAGATGATTATGAAGATGAATATAATTTAAATACAGAGGGGTCCTCGGAGCACCGTCAAATTGTTGGGATTGCCCCCTCAACAAAGAACACACTCACACACACGAGTTGTACTAAATGACTGGACATAGAACCTACAGGGGAATTTCCCGGTGGGCCGATGCTCAGCAGGCCGCCCGAACCCTCCTCACAGCCGTGTACATAGTGATCTAATGCTCTCAGCATGAACTAATGGTACCTGACCACCTGCCGCAGGTGCCCTTCTGAATTCAACTGCATCGCCATCCTCATGACGGTAATACAGTTGAATACTGTGGCGAGTGCGACAAGATTTTGTGCTGCATTGTGGTATTTGGTTCTGCTCGGGCGGTATTTTTTTGCTGCACTACGGTACTCCTAGCCCCTCCTACTAAAGCTGCACCAACCTATTTGTGTTGCTCCACCGTTAATTGGGTCCCGCCTACAACATGGGGACACTTTAAGTTCTCAGTCCATCCCTAGTAATACATCTTACAAGTTAATCTCTGCTGGGTTGCCCAATAGGATTTCATAACCCGTATTTCCTTCTGCCTTGAATTCTCTGGACTATTTTTGATCAATTATGGATAATCTGGATTTCTGATCCATCGGTTGTGGCACTAAGGGCATTTTATATAATATCTAGTGTCTGATAACCACCTTGTTAGACTATAGGGGGAAGAAACAGAATGCCTCCTCCTCCAAAAGCTCACCTCTCCAGATTGTCACATTTACAGAAACTAGGATATGCCTCCAACCCATGCGTAACATTCACTGCTGTTGAAGTGCAAGTCAAGATAGGGCTGGGACCCCTCTCGCCAGGGGCCACAAAACATCTATGTGGTCCACACACCCTTGGGTCATATAGCCCCCATGCAGCTGGTATCATGAGCTAGAATCATAATGTGGTCCTGAAATTACAGTGCACAAAGTCAGGGGTGGAGATCGTACCCATAGCGGTGCCTGGACACATCCCTGCTGAGCCGCTCCGAGAGGTAGGCACCAATGCGATCCAGTTTTTCTGGGGCTGAAAGTGCGTAGAAGGTCAACTTCTCCATGTTCGCTTTGACCAGACCATCCTGTAGAGGGCAGATGACCACAACATGATCCATTACAGACTAATACCATATAACAGAAAACAAAAGTCTATCATGACCTGAGGGTGCTGAAGGGGCCCATTCCAAGTTTTGCCATGGGGCTTAATGGGGGTCACTTATTACAACCCTGGTAGCAGCTAAGACAAAGCTGAATTCTCCATCTTGTACTGGTTTAGAGGGGCAGATATCTTATTCTCCATTCAAGACTAAAGCTAAATCCATAGTCCTGTTGGTGTCCTAATCCCAGGGGGAGATCAGATCACTATTTTATAGCTAGAGCTCCACTGTTAGGCCACATGACAGCGGGGTGGTGCTAAAATGCGGTCGGTTTCTAAGGACAAACTGCAGAATTTTAAATGCTGCTTTTTATGTGATAAAGGATAAGAAAATCTCACAACTGGTCCCAAAAAGGTAACTAAAATGTACGTAATAATAATAAACATTACAGGAAAACCTAAACTGGATCCAATGTAAAGGATATAATAATAATAATATTAAGTATCATATGCTATGAATTAATATATTATATATAAGCAGTATGGTTATAGTAGTATAAGATAGTTTTATATAGTGTAATACAGCAAAATGTAATACAGTCAAATATTTGTGCTGGGGGGGGTGGACAAGAAAACAACCCAAAAAGCTCATTTCCGATTGATGAAAGTTATATCACATTTATATAATAGAATCTAATTTCATCCAGCATAATAGAATGTAGGATAATAAAGTATAAACTAAAGCATCATGTAGGTTAATTAAAAAAATATAATAAGGTATAATATAAAAGGGCTGTGTGCACATCTCGTCACCTGTATGTCATCAGCATAATACACCGTTCGACATCAAATAGTGCAGTAGACTAAACTGTTCTATCATGTAGTGTAATGAGATATAATATAATCTAGTATAATGTGGTATAATATAACGTAGTAGATTATACTGTAATGCAAAATGTAATGTAGCAGACTATACTGTAATATATTGCGGTATTAATACAGTAGAATATACTGTAATATCATTTAAAGGGGTTATCCAAGCCCCATAATGCCTGGGCACCTCATACAGGTTATACTCACCCGGGTCGCTCCAGGGAGGGGACTCCCTAGCGCCACCCCCAATGCTAGGAAGGCTCGCCCCTGTGGTGGCCTGCTATTGGCTGCAACGGGCAGATGCAGTGGCGGCTCTGCAGGCTTCAGAAGCAACGCGGGAGCAGGGTAAGTATGACCTGTATAAGTATGCCTGTCACGGACCAAAAATACGGCCATGTGAATGGGGCCTAATGATGTGAAGGATTTCTCCACCGACCTTCCAATGTCAGGTGACCTGTGCAGACCTGTGTACACTGCTCGGAAGCTGACTGTCGGTGGGACTGCCTGGATATTCAACCAAATGACTCAAGAAATGTTGTTTATTTAGTAAATAGCGCCCGCTTTCGTCTTCAGGCAGTGATTAGTATTGCAACTTAGCCCCATGTAAGCGAGTTCGCCTGCAATACCTGACACATCCTGCAGACAGGAGGGGGTGCTGTTTCTTGGAAAACAAAAACAAAATTAGAAAAAAACACAGATTACCCAAAATGCTCACCTCTGAATCCTCCGGGAAGATATTGTCCACGAGTCTTTTGTAGCGAGGACGCAGCGCTCCACAGCAGCCACACACACCTGGAGGAGAAGACAGCCATTAATACAGGGAACGGATGGTCACCTGTGAGGACGACTACGACCATGACAGTGACCACTAACAACCGCCAAAAAAGTGTGATACAGGCAAGTCTGGTGATCCTACTCTTCTACTGAACTGCCTGTGTCAGTCTTTAGTAGTTCTGGCATTCTATTCATGAACTGTAGATCTTCCAAGCCCACTCATGGAGACCATGTTTGTTCCTTAGAGCTGCAGTCACTGTGACTAATCCACTGCTATGGGGGGGGGGATCTGTGACTAATACATTGTTATAGGGGGGGATCTGTGACTAATACATCGTTATAGGGGGATCTGTGACTGATACATTGTTATAGGGGGATCTGTGACTGATACATTGTTATAGGGGGATCTGTGACTGATACATTGTTATAGGGGATCTGTGACTGATACATTGTTATAGGGGGATCTGTGACTGATACATTGTTATAGGGGGATCTGTGACTGATACATTGTTATAGGGGGGATCTGTGACTGATACATTGTTATAGGGGGATCTGTGACTGATACATTGTTATAGGGGGGATCTGTGTCTGATACATTGTTATAGGGGGATCTGTGACTGATACATTGTTATAGGGGGGATCTGTGACTAATACATTGTTATAGGGGGGGATCTGTGACTAATACATCGTTATAGGGGGATCTGTGACTGATACATTGTTATAGGGGGATCTGTGTCTGATACATTGTTATAGGGGGATCTGTGACTGATACATTGTTATAGGGGGATCTGTGACTGATACATTGTTATAGGGGGATCTGTGACTGATACATTGTTATAGGGGGATCTGTGACTGATACATTGTTATAGGGGGATCTGTGACTGATACATTGTTATAGGGGGATCTGTGACTGATACATTGTTATAGGGGATCTGTGACTGATACATTGTTATAGGGGGATCTGTGACTGATACATTGTTATAGGGGGATCTGTGACTGATACATTGTTATAGGGGGGATCTGTGACTGATACATTGTTATAGGGGGATCTGTGACTGATACATTGTTATAGGGGGGATCTGTGTCTGATACATTGTTATAGGGGGATCTGTGACTGATACATTGTTATAGGGGGGATCTGTGACTGATACATTGTTATAGGGGGATCTGTGACTAATACATTGTTATAGGGGATCTGTGACTGATACATTGTTATAGGGGGATCTGTGACTGATACATTGTTATAGGGGGGATCTGTGTCTGATACATTGTTATAGGGGGATCTGTGACTGATACATTGTTATAGGGGGATCTGTGACTGATACATTGTTATAGGGGGATCTGTGACTAATACATTGTTATAGGGGATCTGTGACTAATACATTGTTATAGGGGATCTGTGACTAATACATTGTTATAGGGGGATCTGTGACTTATACATTGTTATAGGGGGGGATCTGTGACTAATACATTGTTATAGGGGGATCTGTGACTGATACATTGTTATAGGGGGGATCTGTGACTGATACATTGTTATAGGGGGGATCTGTGACTGATACATTGTTATAGGGGATCTGTGACTGATACATTGTTATAGGGGGATCTGAGACTAATACATTGTTATAGGGGGGATCTGTGACTGATACATTGTTATAGGGGGATCTGTGACTGATACATTGTTATAGGGGGGATCTGTGACTGATACATTGTTATAGGGGGATCTGTGACTGATACATTGTTATAGGGGGGATCTGTGACTGATACATCGTTATAGGGGATCTGTGACTAATACATCGTTATAGGGGGATCTGTGACTAATACATTGTTATAGGGGGATCTGTGACTGATACATTGTTATAGGGGGATCTGTGACTGATACATTGTTATAGGGGGGATCTGTGACTGATACATTGTTACAGGGGGGGATCTGTGACTGATACATTGTTATAGGGGATCTGTGACTAATACATTGTTATAGGGGGATCTGTGACTGATACATTGTTATAGGGGGGATCTGTGACTAATACATTGTTATAGGGGGATCTGTGACTTATACATTGTTATAGGGGGATCTGTGACTGATACATTGTTATAGGGGGATCTGTGACTGATACATTGTTATAGGGGGAATCTGTGACTGATACATTGTTATAGGGGGATCTGTGACTGATACATTGTTATAGGGGGATCTGTGACTAATACATTGTTATAGGGGGGGATCTGTGACTGATACATTGTTATAGGGGGATCTGTGACTGATACATTGTTATAGGTGGGATCTGTGACTGATACATTGTCATAGGGGGGATCTGTGACTAATACATTGTTATAGGGGGATCTGTGACTGATACATTGTTATAGGGGGGATCTGTGACTAATACATTGTTATAGGGGGATCTGTGACTGATACATTGTTATAGGGGGGTCTGTGACTGATACATTGTTATAGGGGGGATCTGTGACTGATACATTGTTATAGGGGGGGTCTGTGACTGATACATTGTCATAGGGGGGATCTGTGACTAATACATTGTTATAGGGGGATCTGTGACTGATACATTGTTATAGGGGGATCTGTGACTAATACATTGTTATAGGGGGATCTGTGACTGATACATTGTTATGGGGACATCTGTGCCTCTGCCTTTTATGTGGGAAGGTTGTGTGTAAGGAACCAGCAGGCTCAGGATGAGCAGTCCTGCCATTATACTGCAGCACACACAGTGAACCTCTGCTGTGCGCTCAGCTGGGAGGCGGGTATGAAGAGGGTGCAGCCCTCGCCCCCTGTGCTGACTGGCACACAATGCGTCTGCAGTAACACCCGCGCCTTGTCACCAAGATAATCCAAATGTTCCAGAGGCCGCCCTCACCCCCCAAATAAAGAGGGGCTTTAACCCATTCCTACCCATGGTTGTACAGAGGCCGCCCTCACCTGCCTAAATAAAGGGGGGCATTAACCCATTCCTACTCATGGTTGTACAGAGGCTGCCCTCCCCCCCAATAAAGGGGGGGCTTTAACTCATTCCTACCCATGGTTGTACGGAGGCTGCCCCCCCCCCCCCCCCCCCAAATAAAGGGGGGCTTTAACCCATTCCTACCCATGGTTGTACGGAGGCTGCCCTCACCCCCCAAATAAAGAGGGGCTTTAACCCATCACTACCCATGGTTGTACAGAGGCTGCCCTCACCCTCCCCCCAATAAAGGGGGGGCTTTAACCCATCACTACCCATGGCTGTACAGAGACCGCCCTCACCCCTCAAAAAAAAATGGGGGATTTAACTCATCACTACCCATGGCTGTACAGAGACTGCCCTCACCCCCCAAATAAAGGTGGGATTTAACCCATTCCTACTCAGGGCTGTACACCCAACCCTACTCAACCCTCCAAATGAAAGGGGGGGGTTACCTATTTCACTGACAACTATAGGACAAAGCTCAGTTTTTTTGCTTGGTTGTGCAACGGAAGCAAAGATGCGGACAACACACGGTGCAGCCCCATTGACGTGAATGAAGCAACATACGGTCGTGTGATTGAGCCCTATGGATGTAGAGAAGAATGTCCCTTTAAAGATGGCGAGAAAAAAATACCATGAACTATACCGGAAAGCTGCGGAAGGCGTTGATACTTGAAAATGCTACGGCCCCAACAGGACCCAGTGCGGCTCTAAGTCGTCTTCTGACTCTATTAAAGGAGCGCGGACACAAAGCACAGGACGATGCATTAGTCTCAGCGCCCCTCGGCATGGTTCTGGACGGGGACGTGAAAAACGGTCATGTGACCTGAAGATGAAAGAAAGTCTCCAGGGCCCCAATTCTAAGGGGGACCGTGTTCCTACCACTCTGCAAAAAATCAGTCCACGCCCTGCCATAAAATACTCTGTGCTGCTGGGGGAACGCAATCCTTCCACTATACTAATCTAAGTCTGAGCCCTCCAATAAAAACCATCATAATTCTCCTGAAATACTCTGTGCTGCTGGAGGGTGGGCTTCTTCCATGATAAAAGTTTTGGTCCATGAGCTCCCAAAAACATCACAATCTTCCCTTCATTGTCAGGAATCCTGCTTCTTCCAATATGCAAGCCCAAGTCTGTGACCTCCTGTACCTCCAGAAATACTCTGTGCTGCTCATTCCACCACAGAACTGGGAACACAAACTGGTCTCCTTTCACTTCCTCGCATCCTGATGCTGCCAAGGTCCCATAGTCCTCACTATCATCACTGTCCCTAATGCAATCAGCTAACACTGCTGCTGAAATACTCTGTGCTGCTGAAAACCCTTCTCCTTTATGCAAGTCTCAGTCTGTGACCTCACACATAATCATGACACACTTCTCCTGAAGCACTCTGTGCTGCTGGGGACCCTGCTGGATCTACGGCGGTAGGTCATGATTTGTAATTTTCCCACAAACTCAGCCCTCAAATACTCTGTGCTGCTGGAAGACTGTCTCAGTCTGACTGTCTTGCTTCCATTCAGCCCTGTCCTCACTAAGACCACCGCACGAGTTGAACAATCTTACCCCTTCCCCCGGACACACATACAAGTTCACACTAATTTCCTTAAACCCTCTGTGCTGCTTTTCATAGCATTAGCAGTACAGCATTCTGTGGATCTCATGGAGGAAGTGCTATGCGGCCCCAGAGGCTGGAGACTCTCTGGCATTTTCGGGGCAGGGGGCCATGTGATTGGGCTTTCCTCCTTCACATCATTTCGATGCTTTTAAACCGTTTACTCAGCAGATCAGCTCTCGCAGATTTAGGTCACTGTCAGAGCTGATGGTAAGCTCCCCGATCCGGGGAAGAGACCGTCACTGGATGGGGGGCTGCAATCAGCGGGTTGCGGATGGGTCTCATGATGGTGCACTCAGCGCCACCAATCTGCCCCCCTGCCCACTGCTGCCTTATACAGGACGGGGGGGGGGGGGGGGAATAGCTGGAAATTGTCCTAATGGTTCAGCACACAAAGGGTTAATATTTAGGAAAATTGACAAGTGTGACCAGAGGCGGAGCAATGAGAATGGCGGAAATTATCCGTGAACGGAAAGAAGCAAGAACGACTGCATGATCCAAGAAACCAAACAATGGATTTGAAAACAATTCCAGCTTTGTGGACACTGAAAAAGCAGGAGGCAGACAGAGATTTCAGCTCTAGAACTGTGAATTCAGCTCTGCAGTATAATACGGGATGTAAATTAGGATCAGTACAGAATAAGTAATGTAATGTATATACACAGTGACTGCACCAGCAGAATAGTGAGTGCAGCTCTGGAGTATAATACAGGATATAACTCAGGATCAGTACAGGATAAGTAATGTATGTACACAGTGACTGCACCAGCAGAATAGTGAGTGCAGCTCTGGAGTATAATACAGGATATAACTCAGGATCAGTACAGGATAAGTAATGTATGTACACAGTGACTCCACCAGCAGAATAGTGAGTGCAGCTCTGGAGTATAATACAGGATGTAACTCAGGATCAGTACAGGATAAGTAATGTAATGTATGTACACAGTGACTGCACCAGCAGAATAGTGAGTGCAGCTCTGGAGTATAATACAGGATATAACTCAGGATCAGTACAGGATAAGTAATGTATGTACACAGTGACTCCACCAGCAGAATAGTGAGTGCAGCTCTGGAGTATAATACAGGATGTAACTCAGGATCAGTACAGGATAAGAAATGTATGTACACAGTGACTCCACCAGCAGTATAGTGAGTGCAGCTCTGGAGTATAATACAGGATGTAACTCAGAATCAGTACAGGATAAGTAATGTAATGTATGTACACAGTGACTGCACCAGCAGAATAGTGAGCGCAGCTCTGGAGTATAATACAGGATGTAACTCAGGATCAGTACAGGATAAGTAATGTAATGTATGTACACAGTGACTGCACCAGCAGAATAGTGAGCGCAGCTCTGGAGTATAATACAGGATGTAACTCAGGATCAGTACAGGATAAGTAATGTAATGTATGTACACAGTGACTGCACCAGCAGAATAGTGAGTGCAGCTCTGGAGTATAATACAGGATGTAACTCAGGATCAGTACAGGATAAGTAATGTATGTACACAGTGACTCCACCAGCAGAATAGTGAGTGCAGCTCTGGAGTATAATACAGGATGTAACTCAGGATCAGTACAGGATAAGTAATGTAATGTATGTACACAGTGACTGCACCAGCAGAATAGTGAGTGCAGCTCTGAAGTATAATACAGGATGTAACTCAGGATCAGTACAGGAAAAGTAATGTAATGTATGTACATAGTGACTGCACCAGCAGAATAGTGAGTGCAGCTCTGGAGTATAATACAGGATGTAACTCAGGATCAGTACAGGATAAGTAATGTAATGTATGTACACAGTGACTGCACCAGCAGAATGGTGAGTGCGGCTCTGGAGTATAATACAGGATGTAACTCAGGATCAGTACAGGATAAGTAATGTATGTACACAGTGACTGCACCAGCAGAATAGTGAGTGCAGCTCTGGAGTATAATACAGGATGTAACTCAGGATCAGTACAGGATAAGTAATGTAATGTATGTACACAGTGACTGCACCAGCAGAATAGTGAGTGCAGCTCTGGAGTATAATACAGGATGTAACTCAGGATCAGTACAGGATAAGTAATGTAATGTATGTACACAGTGACTGCACCAGCAGAATGGTGAGTGCGGCTCTGGAGTATAATACAGGATGTAACTCAGGATTAGACAGTGATTTGGGGGCAGCGTCACTTGGTCCAAAGTCATAGAATGAATTTCAAGGAGAATTTTTGGGTTTCTCATAAATATCGGGAAGTACATGTGACTTACCAAACAATGGACCATCTGTCGGCTCCCAGCTACAAAGCCGCTCAACAATAATGATAATAATTGCAAATCCAGGGAAAGTGACAGAGTAAAAAAATATATATAATCACGTGCGGCGGTGCCAGGTGGGAGCATCTAGTGCGTACACTAGCACTATCTCTCAGGGGGCCTGGAACAGCTCAGCAGCAAGTCAGCACAATCTGGGCTGGCACCGTCTCCTGATTACTACACGGGGCCTCTACACCCGCACTGCGGGCACCAGAGGGGCACTCTACACCCCCCGCAGAGTAGCGCAGTTGTGTGTACGGCAAGAGTGCCCCAGTCACAGACATCAACCGCAACGTTAATTAACGAAACTCAATTATAGGAAGATCTGAATGGATGAGGCAGAGACTGCAGAGGACAAAGAGACATCATCCAGAGACTGCACATCCCGACATGAGAGGAGCGCAACACATATCTACCCAGCACACACTGACAGGGAATGTACACTGTCAGCTCCACTGGGGACAGTGGGGGAAGATAATGTCTGCACAGCTCTGCACAGTATGTCAGCACTATACATATATATATAGAGAGAGAGAGAGAGAGAGGGATACAGTAGGTAGTAAATAGGGTAGGCTGCTGTCTGCACTGAGATCACCTTGCTGTGGTAGGTGGGCACACATCTGCTTTCATCAAAAAATATCTGCTAAGAACAAAGAAATTTATTAAAATGAGGCATTAGATTATATATAACCATTGTATTAAGTGCTACCATGTGCTGCCTGTTCTGTAGTGGTGGCATAGGAGCAGTATTATAGTAGTTATATTCTTGTACATAGGAGCAGTATTATAGTAATTGTATTCTTGTACATAGGAGCAGTATTATAGTAGTTATATTCTTGTACATATGAGCAGTATTATAGTAGTTATATTCTTGTACATAGGAGCAGTATTATAGTAGTTATATTCTTGTACATAGGAGGCAGTATTATAGTAGTTATATTCTTGTACCTAGGAGGCAGTATTATAGTAGTTATATTCTTGTACATATGAGCAGTATTATAGTAGTTATATTCTTGTACATAGGAGCAGTATTATAGTAGTTATATTCTTGTACATAAGAGGCAGTATTATAGAAGTTATATTCTTGTACATAGGAGCAGTATTATAGTAGTTATATTCTTGTACATAGGAGCAGTATTATAGTAGTTATATTCCTGTACATAGGAGCAGTATTATAGTAGTTATATTCTTGTACATAGGAGCAGTATTATAGTAGTTATATTCTTGTACATAGGATCAGTATTATAGTAGTTATATTCTTGTATATAGGAGCAGTATTATAGTAGTTATATTCTTGTACATAGGAGGCAGTATTATAGTAGTTATATTCTTGTAAATAGAGCAGTATTATAGTAGTTATATTCCTGTACATAGGAGCAGTATTATAGTAGTTATATTCTTGTACATAGGAGGCAGTATTATAGTAGTTATATTCTTGTACATAGAGCAGTATTATAGTAGTTATATTCTTGTACATAGGAGCAGTATTATAGTAGTTATATTCCTGTACATAGGAGCAGTATTATAGTAGTTATATTCCTGTACATAGGAGCAGTATTATAGTAGTTATATTCTTGTACATAGGAGGCAGTATTATAGTAGTTATATTCTTGTACATAGTAGGCAGTATTATAGTAGTTATATTCTTGTACATAGAGCAGTATTATAGTAGTTATATCCATGTACATAGGAGGCAGTATTATAGTAGTTATATTCTTGTACATATGAGCAGTATTATAGTAGTTGTATTCTTGTACATAGGAGCAGTATTATAGTAGTTATATTCTTGTACATAGAGCAGTATTATAGTAGTTATATCCATGTACATAGGAGGCAGTATTATAGTAGTTATATTCTTGTACATAGGAGCAGTATTATAGTAGTTATATTCTTGTACATAGGAGCAGTATTATAGTAGTTATATTCTTGTACATAGGAGCAGTATTATAGTAGTTATATTCCTGTACATAGGAGCAGTATTATAGTAGTTATATTCTTGTACATAGGAGCAGTATTATAGCAGTTATATTCCTGTACATAGGAGCAGTATTATAGTAGTTATATTGTTGTACATAGGAGCAGTATTATAGTAGTTATATTGTTGTACATAGAAGGCAGTATTATAGTAGTTATATTCTTGTACATAGAAGGCAGTATTATAGTAGTTATATTCTTGTACATAGGAGCAGTATTATAGTAGTTATATTCTTGTACATAGAAGGCAGTATTATAGTAGTTATATTCTTGTATATAGGAGCAGTATTATAGTAGTTATATTCTTGTACATAGGAGCAGTATTATAGTAGTTATATTCTTGTACATAGGAGGCAGTATTATAGTAGTTATATTCTTGTACATAGGAGGCAGTATTATAGTAGTTATATTCTTGTACATAGGAGCAGTATTATAGTAGTTATATTCTTGTACATAGGAGCAGTATTATAGTAGTTATATTCTTGTACATAGGAGCAGTATTATAGTAGTTATATTCCTGTACATAGGAGCAGTATTATAGTAGTTATATTCTTGTACATAGTAGGCAGTATTATAGTAGTTATATTCTTGTACATAGGAGGCAGTATTATAGTAGTTATATTCTTGTACATAGGAGCAGTATTATAGTAGTTATATTCTTGTACATAGGAGCAGTATTATAGTAGTTATATTCTTGTACATAGGAGCAGTATTATAGTAGTTATATTCCTGTACATAGGAGCAGTATTATAGTAGTTATATTCTTGTACATAGGAGGCAGTATTATAGTAGTTATATTCTTGTACATAGTAGGCAGTATTATAGTAGTTATATTCTTGTACATAGAGCAGTATTATAGTAGTTATATCCATGTACATAGGAGGCAGTATTATAGTAGTTATATTCTTGTACATATGAGCAGTATTATAGTAGTTGTATTCTTGTACATAGGAGCAGTATTATAGTAGTTATATTCTTGTACATAGAGCAGTATTATAGTAGTTATATCCATGTACATAGGAGGCAGTATTATAGTAGTTATATTCTTGTACATAGGAGCAGTATTATAGTAGTTATATTCTTGTACATAGGAGCAGTATTATAGTAGTTATATTCTTGTACATAGGAGCAGTATTATAGTAGTTATATTCCTGTACATAGGAGCAGTATTATAGTAGTTATATTCTTGTACATAGGAGCAGTATTATAGCAGTTATATTCCTGTACATAGGAGCAGTATTATAGTAGTTATATTGTTGTACATAGGAGCAGTATTATAGTAGTTATATTGTTGTACATAGAAGGCAGTATTATAGTAGTTATATTCTTGTACATAGAAGGCAGTATTATAGTAGTTATATTCTTGTACATAGGAGCAGTATTATAGTAGTTATATTCTTGTACATAGAAGGCAGTATTATAGTAGTTATATTCTTGTATATAGGAGCAGTATTATAGTAGTTATATTCTTGTACATAGGAGCAGTATTATAGTAGTTATATTCTTGTACATAGGAGGCAGTATTATAGTAGTTATATTCTTGTACATAGGAGGCAGTATTATAGTAGTTATATTCTTGTACATAGGAGCAGTATTATAGTAGTTATATTCCTGTACATAGGAGCAGTATTATAGTAGTTATATTCTTGTACATAGGATCAGTATTATAGAAAAAAAAACAGGTGTTTGCCTTTGATTGCAATTATGTTTTCTAGAATTGGCTGGACATTGCGGTGTTCCCCCTTGCTAAGTGTTATGTTTGTATGTTTTATTCTATGACTAACAGCCCGTCGTGACTCACCAGGTGAGTTTCTATGCCTCTATGTGTTTGCAATTTTCGAGGATTCCAATACAAATACTCTATTTAATACAGTTGGAAGCAATGTTGGACTTTCGCTTATTTTTGCTCAAGGTTTTTTTGGGCAATATTATAGTAGTTATATTTCTGAATACAGAGGGCAATATTATTAAATGGGAATAAGCAGTCGACAAAGAGGAGGCCCATTAGGAATGTCGGAGCACTAGTATAACATAACCTTACACTGTTCTGTATGTGGTCGCTATCACCAGGAATTGTATAAGGATATATAATGAGACAAGACACGAGGTTGGAACGGCTCAATTTAATCTTTATCAAGAGCCAGGTTTCAAACATTAAAAGGCAATAATGTATCAACAGATTTACAGATCAATAGACAGATCGATACAGAGATGGATAGATCTTCATCTAATCCTACCATGTGTGATACTGTCTGCTGAGCTGTGTATCTAATCCTATTATGTGTGATACTGCCTGCTGAGCTGTGTATCTAATCTTATCCTGTGTGATACTGTCCGCTGAGCTGTGTATCTAATCCTATCATGTGTGATACTGTCTGCTGAGCTGTGTATCTAATCCTATCCTGTGTGATACTGTCTGCTGAGCTGTGTATCTAATCCTATTATGTGTGATACTGCCTGCTGAGCTGTGTATCTAAGCCTATCATGTGTGATACTGTCTGCTGAGCTGTGTATCTAATCCCATCATGTATGATACTGTCTGCTGAGCTATGTATCTAATCCCATCATGTGTGATACTTTAGGCTGAGCTGTGTATCTAATCCTATCATGTGTGATACAGTCTGCCGAGCTGTGTATCTAATCCTATCATGTGTGATACAGTCTGCTGAGCTGTGTATCTAATCTTATCATGGTGTATCTAATCATATCATGTGTGATACTGTCTGTTGAGCTGTGCATCTAATCCTATCATGTGTGATACAGTCTGCTGAGCTGTGTATCTAATCTTATCATGGTGTATCTAATCATATCACGTGTGATACTGTCTTCTGAGCTGTGTATCTAATCCTATCATGTGTGATACTGTCTGCTGAGCTGTGTATCTAATCCTATCCTGTGTGATACTGCCTACCAAGCTGTGTATCTAATCCTATGATAACTCTGGGGAAGGGGATGGGTTAGTATTTACCACCTCTGTACAGAATCTGCAGGATTTGTTAATGTGGACCCTGACAGGAGATAATAAGCTCCATTTACAGGGCAGATGTTCGGTATTACATTACCCTCAGAGCTGCGCTCAGGTCTGGAGCATATAAATTCAATCAGAGGCCGCTCATCAATAAGTAAAGCTCGGCCGTCCAGGACGAATGGTAATTAAAGATTGTGTCTTATCACAGCGACGCCGGGGGAATGTCAATTAACGCCAGGCTGGGGGCGCTTGGGGAGGACGACCTCTGCCTGATGGGAGTTATTTTTATCATGGACCAGAGGTGCAGCCACATGGGGGGATGGGGATAAAATCCAGAGGGAGATAAGCACAAACCCAAAAATACATCTCCCTGAGCACATCAGTGCGCAGCGCATTATGGGACCACAGCTGACCGGCACAGGGCTGATACATTGTACCCAGAAGAATCCCATGATGCACTGCAGCAGAGTGAGGAGGTTAGGGGTGTGTCTGTCAACACGGCGCTGACAGATGACAACCGACATCATGCAGAATTCTGAATGCAGCTCTGGATGCGAAGTAAAGTACAAGGATGGTAAAGTATTTACAAATGTATTAAATCAGAGCAAGCAATGCTGCAGTGTAAAGCACGGGGGAGTCACAAAGCTGCAGCCTTAGCCCCTGAAGAGACAAGGAATCAATTTCAGACTATATTAATTTACACTACACTGAAGTCATTGACTAGAGTGGTGTCTTAATGGAGCAGAGCTGCAGTATAAAGTATGGAAAGGATAGAGCAGAGCTGCAGTATAAAGTATGGGGAGGGACATAGCAAAGCTGCAGTATAAAGTATGGGGAGGGCTGGAGCAGAGCTGCAGTACGAAGTATGGAGGGGACAGAGCAGAGCTGTAGTATAAAGTTTGGGGAGGGACATAGCAAAGCTGCAGTATAAAGTATAGGAAAGGATAGAGCAGAGCTGCAGTATGAAGTATGGGGAGGGATAGAGCAGAACAGCCGTATGAAGAATGGGGGGGGGGGGTGCACAGCAGAGCTGCAGTATAAAGTATGGGGAGAGACATAGAAAAGCTGCACTATAAAGGGATGGGGGGATAGAGCAGAGCTGCAGTATTAAGTATGGAGAGGACACAGCAGAGCTGCACTATAAAGTATGAGGAGGGACATAGAAAAGCTGCAGTATAAAGTATGGGGAGGCATATAGCAGAGCTGCAGTATGAAGTATGGGGAGGGATAGAGCAGAAGAGCTGCAGTATAAAGTATAGGGAGGGACATAGAAAATCTGCAGTGTAAAGTATGGGGAGGGACATAGAAAAGCTGCACTATAAAGTATGGGAAGGGGTAGAGCAGAGCTGCAGTATAAAGTATGGGGAGGGACATAGAAAAGCTGCAGTATAAAGTATGGGAAGGGATAGAGCAGAGCTGCAGTATAAAGTATGGGGAGGGACATAGAAAAGCTGCACTATAAAGTATGGGAAGGGGTAGAGCAGAGCTGCAGTATAAAGTATGGGGAGGGACATAGAAAAGCTGCAGTATAAAGTATGGGAAGGGGTAGAGCAGAGCTGCAGTATAAAGTATGGGGAGGGACATAGAAAAGCTGCAGTATAAAGTATGGGAAGGGATAGAGCAGAGCTGCAGCATAAAGTATGGGGAGGGATAGAGCAGAGCTGCAGTATGGAGAATGGGGGGCAGAGCACAGCTGCAGTACAAAGTATGGGGAGGGATAGAGCAGAGCTGCAGTATGAAGCAAGGTGAAGGGTCAGAGCGGCAGCCTGATCCTCTGATGAGGCAGAAGGTTGTATTTGCACTGCGCAAGGCTCCTAAAGACAAACCCTCTAATCTGGAGTCACTGGTCATAGGCGAGCCCTAAAGGATTGGAAATGCAGTGTAAAGCATGGGGGCAAAGCAGCAATCTATGCCACCAATGAGGTAGGATGTAGATTTCGGACTGCCTCAGTCTAATACATAATGGTACATACATGGCATAGATAATAAAATGGTGGACGGTTTGGCAATGAGCGGAAAATATCTAGACATATGATTTCATGATCTATATCGCACTACAGTCTTATAATGACAATCACATCAATGTAGACTCAATGGTCATAGCTGAGCGCTAATGGAGAAGAGCTGCGGTGTAAAGCATGAGAAAGAGCAGCACAGGGTGAGTGCTTCAGTCTACCACAGACTCCAACACATAATGCAGCCCAGCCGGGGGCCACACATAACAGTAAAGCTAAAATCTAGGGACCCTCACCCAAATCTGCATCCCATGCTGGGTACTGCGGAGCGGGTTCCGGAGCCCAGAAGAGGAAGCAGAGCAATTCCCAGGGATGAGACCATCACCGCCTAACCTGCAATCTGCAGAATAATCACCGCTCTGAGTCACTCGCCTCGATCACGACTGCGGGAGCGGAAATCAATGCAAACTGCAGCATTAAACACTCGCCGTTCAGGGGGCCTCACAGGGATGAAAAGCTTCTGGATGTCAGTGGGTTAAAGGGCATCTGTCAGCAGTTTTGTACCTATGACGCTGTCTGACCTGTTACATGTGCACTTGGCAGCTGAAGGCATCTGTGTTGGTCCCATGTCCATATGTGTCCGCATTGCTGAGAGACATGATGTCCTATTATATGCAAATGAGCCTCTAGGAGCAACGGGGGCGTTACCATTACACCTAGAGGCTCTGCTCTCTCTGAAGCTGCTGGGCCCTCTGCAGTGCACTGCCATTGACAGGGCCAGGCAGTGTAAACGTCATCACTCCTGGACCTGGCAATCAAATCCTGTCAAGTGGCCCCCTGAGCATCGGGTATTTCCCTGTAGGAGTTATAGTACGTCTGGTCCGCCCCTGCTATTATCCTACAAGGCAACAGATACATCCCCCACTAAACACCGGGGGTTAAAACACTGGATAATTAGATGCCAGGCAGATAATTAATCCATTATCCAACAACGATATAATGAAACCAATAAAAAATCACTGATTTTATTAGAACCACTGGACCACCAGGAATATTATTAAAGCACTGGACCCCCAGGAATATTATTAAAGCACTGGACCCCCAGGAATATTATTAAAGCACTGGACCCCCAGGAATATTATTAAAGCACTGGACCCCCAGGAATATTATTAAAGCACTGGACCATCAGGAATATTATTAAAGCACTGGACCCCCAGGAATATTATTAAAGCACTGGACCACCAGGAATATTATTAAAGCACTGGACCCCCAGGAATATTATTAAAGCACTGGACCACCAGGAATATTATTAAAGCACTGGACCCCCAGGAATATTATTAAAGCACTGGACCACCAGGAATATTATTAAAGCACTAGACCACCAGGAATATTATTAAAGCACTCGACCCCCAGGATTATTATTAAAGCACTGGACCCCCAGGATTATTATTAAAGCACTGGACCACCAGGAATATTATTAAAGCACTGGACCACCAGGAATATTATTAAAGCACTGGACCCCCAGGAATATTATTAAAGCACTGGACCCCCAGGATCATTATTAAAGCACTGGACCCCCAGGAATATTATTAAAGCACTGGACCACCAGGAATATTATTAAAGCACTGGACCACCAGGAATATTATTAAAGCACTGGACCACCAGGAATATTATTAAAGCACTGGACCCCCAGGAATATTATTAAAGCACTGGACCCCCAGGATCATTATTAAAGCACTGGACCACCAGGAATATTATTAAAGCACTGGACCCCCAGGAATATTATTAAAGTACTGGACCCCCAGGAATATTATTAAAGCACTGGACCACCAGGAATATTATTAAAGTACTAGACCATCAGGATACTATTAAATCACTGGACATCCAGGACTATTTACTGGACCCCCAAGGATATTATTAAACCACTGGACCACCAGGACTGGTTGCCGATCCAGCAGGGATATTTTGTTATGTGTGGCCTTATCCTTAGGTTGCGTTCACATGTTGAGTTTTTGTCGCAGTTTATTGCCACTAAACCGTTGCAATCCACAAGAAACTGCATTAAAACCACGAGTTGTGAAGACGGCATTAGACAAGTCTATACGACTGAAGAAACCGTTTTGGGGGGCGGTGGATATTTGCGCCATACCATTTACATTTAGCCCATCTCAGCCTTAGCGCCTGTAGGCAGCTGGACGGTGTAGTACCACAAGTCTCAGAATGTTCCACGTGAACAGCTGGTCGCCTGAACGTCAGGACTAACCTGTTTGAATCTATAGGGGACTGCGCCCACCGGGCAGAGCCAGGCTCGCTCATCACATCGCAGCGGTGGTCGCAGCAGCTCATTAACCCTTCGTCGAACACTCTACATGACAACAAAACTGAATTAATATGCAAGTTATGTGACCTTCTAAAATCTATAAAAATCCCCGGGGGTAGGAAACCTTTAATCTTATAGCAGTGCCTGGAGCAAGCGGAGTAGTGAATAACAGCAGTGCATTAGGCTTCATCTAGCTGGAGCAATGCCACGAGCTGCCGATCCGAGAAGCCTCTTACTCTTGGAGACCTTCCAGCAAAGCCCTTCATGCTCCACCTGTCACGCATTGCTCCACAGTGTATATACTGTATATACCAGTCTGCATGTTCCTCCAGGGGAGGCTTGTGCTTAACCCAGGGCTTTGACATGTAGTGTAGTGGTCTAATGATATCTCCGATGGTCCAGGAACTATTCCTGGTGGTCTAGTGGTTTATTCATATCCCTGATGGTCCAGGTACTATTCCTGGTGGTCCAATTGTTTAAGGTACTTATTCACTGGTAGTCCTATAACCATTCCTGGTGGCCCAGGGGTTTACTAATATCCCTGGTAGTCCAGTAACTATTCCTATGGTCCAGGTGATTCATAATACAGTCAGGTCCATAAATATTGGGACATCGACACAATTCTAACATTTTTGGCTCTATACACCACCACAATGGATTTGAAATGAAATGAACAAGATGTGCTTTACCTGCAGACTGTCAGCTTCAATTTGAGGGTATTTACATCCAAATCAGGTGAACGGTGTAGGAATTACAACAGTTTGCATATGTGCCTCCCACTTGTTAAGGGACCAATAGTAATGGGACAATTGGCTTCTCAGCTGTTCCATGGCCAGGTGTGTGTTATTCCCTCATTATCCCAATTACAATGAGCAGATAAAAGGTCCAGAGTTCATTTCACGTCTGCTATTTGCATTTGGAATCTGTTGCTGTCAACTCTCAAGATGAGATCCAAAGAGCTGTCACCATCAGTGAAGCAAGCCATCATTAGGCTGAAAAAACAAACCCATCAGAGAGATAGCAAAAACATTAGGCGTGGCCAAAACAATTGTTTGAAACATTCTTAAAAAGAAGGAACACATCGGTGAGCTCAGCAACACCAAAAGACCCAGAAGACCACGGAAAACAACTGTGGTGGATGAGCGAAGAATTCTTTCCCTGGTGAAGAAAACACCCTTCACAACAGTTGGCCAGATCAAGAACACTCTCCAGGAGGTAGGTGTATGTGTGTCAAAGTCAACAATCAAGAGAAGACTTCACCAGAGTGAATACAGAGGGTTCACCACAAGATGTAAGCCATTGGTGAGCCTCAAAAACAGGAAGGCCAGATTAGAGTTTGCCAAACGACATCTAAAAAAGCCTTCACAGTTCTGGAACAACATCCTATGGACAGATGAGACCAAGATCAACTTGTACCAGAGTGATGGGAAGAGAAGAGTATGGAGAAGGAAAGGAACTGCTCATGATCCTAAGCATACCACCTCATCAGTGAAGCATGGTGGTGGTAGTGTCATGGCGTGGGCATGTATGGCTGCCAATGGAACTGGTTCTCTTGTATTTATTGATGATGTGACTGCTGACAAAAGCAGCAGGATGAATTCTGAAGTGTTTCGGGCAATATTATCTGCACATATTCAGCCAAATGCTTCAGAACTCATTGGACGGCGCTTCACAGTGCAGATGGACAATGACCCAAAGCATACTGCAAAAGCAACCAAAGAGTTTTTTAAGGGAAAGAAGTGGAATGTTATGCAATGGCCAAGTCAATCACCGGACCTGAATCCGATTGAGCATGCATTTCACTTGCCGAAGACAAAACTGAAGGGAAAATGCCCCAAGAACAAGCAGGAACTGAAGACAGTTGCAGTAGAGGCCTGGCAGAGCATCACCAGGGATGATACCCAGCGTCTGGTGATGTCTATGCGTTCCAGACTTCAGGCTGTAATTGACTGCAAAGGATTTGCAACCAAGTATTAAAAAGGGAAAGTTTGATATTTATGATTATTATTCTGTCCCATTACTTTTGGTCCCTTAACAAGTGGGAGGCACATATGCAAACTGTTGTAATTCCTGCACCGTTCACCTGATTTGGATGTAAATGCCCTCAAACTAAAGCTGACAGTCTGCAGGTAAAGCACATCTTGTTCGTTTCATTTCAAATCCATTGTGGTGGTGTATAGAGCCAAAAATGTTAGAATTGTGTCCATGTCCCAATATTTATAGACCTGACTGTATCTGGGTAGTCCAGTCCAGTAACTATTCCTGATTGTATAGTCGCTTAATAATATCCCTGGTGGTCCATTAACTATTCCTGGTCATCCAGCTGATTCTGGTTGTCCGTTGGTTTAATAACATACCTGGTGACCCAGAAACTATCCCTAGTGGTCCAGTGTTTTAATACTATCCCTTGTGATCTAGTGGTCCAACAGCATATCTGGTGGTCCAATAACCATTCCTGGTGGTCCAGTGGCTTAATAATATACCTGGGGGTCTAGTAACTATGGAGGTGCAGTGGTTTAATAATATATATGGTGGTTCAAAAACCATTCCTGGTTCTCTAGTGGTTTAAGAATATCCCTGATGGCCAGAGAACCTAATATCCCTGGTGGTCCAGTAACTATCCCTGTGCTCTAGTGGTTTAATGAAATACCTGGTGGTCCAGTACCTGTTCCTGGTTGTCTAGTGGTTTAATAATATCCCTGATGGTCCAGGTACTATTCCTCGTGGTCCAATTGTTTGTTTAAGGTACCTATTCCCTGGTGGTCCTATAACCATTCCTGGTGGCCCAGGGGCTTAATAACATACCCGATGACCCATAAACTATTCCTAGTGGTCCAGTGTTTTAATACTATCCCTTGTGATCCAGTGGTCCAACAATATATCTGGTGGTCCAATAACCATTCCTGGTGGTCCAGGTACTATTCCTGGTGGTCCAATTGTTTAAGGTACTTATTCCCTGGTGGTCCAATAACCATTCCTGATGGTCCAGTGGCTTACTAATATACCTGGGGGTCTAGTAACTATGGTGGTTTAATAATATATCTGGTGTTTCAAAAAACATTCCTGGTTGTCTAGTGGTTTAAGGATATCCCTGGCACCAGGTGGTGCAGTAACGATTCCTAGTGGTCCAGTGGTTCTAATAAAATCACAGAAATTCTGCCGGTTTATTATATTATTATCGCTTTGGAGCCTAAATATCACAGGCATCTACTCAGTTAATAATTCTTTTAGATCCTACCCCTGGTGTTCAGTGGGGTACAAAGCTTACACCTTGTGGTAAACTACATCCCTGGTGTCTAGTGGGTTAGTAACTCATAATCCAGACTAGGTAAAGGGACACCAACCCTGCTATTGATCATCTCACTAAATGCTGCGCTGCGGAATGTCATCTATTGTCCCCTTTTATCCGTCAGTTCAGGATTGGAGTGTGACATTCGCCCCAAATTCCGTAAGAACCAGCCAGAAAAATCAGCTGCGAAATATCCAGGAAAATCAAAAGCACAGGGATGTTTGAGCAGAGCCGAGGGATTAAAACTCTGGTGTTGGTCGATAATCTCACAAATCAAAGCAAATCACTCCAAATTAAGCTTCTTACTGTCTAATCCAGCAGAAGCCGCTATCTGGTAATGACAGCTGTAATCTCGTACCGATGCACCATCTACATACGTTTCATTCACAGAGGGAAAGGATGACACATGAAAGGGCAGGTAGCGGCAGCCATATAATACTCCACATACACAAGTCCCAAATATAGCAGGCTTTGTTGTAGCAAATGACGCATGGGGTCCATATACTTGGGCTGGAAACGTGCAATCAGCACTCAGGATGATAATGATTAATAGGGATAATTAGCAAGTGACAGTAGTAGAGTATCGTGTCTCTATGCTGTGTGTCGAGAAGAGACAGTTTGCTTTGTTTTACTAAATGATGCGTGCTGCAAAAACTCTGATGTGACAAGGCTAACAATCGATAAATACAGATAATAAGCAAGTGACAGTCATGTCACCTCCTAGATAACGTTTCAGTACCAAATGGCAGAGATCACAACCTGTAGGTTTGTTTTTAGTCACACTTAGTCCTGTATCCATACACAAACTGGATATCTATAAGAAGCAGAGGCAAATGATAATAAGCAAGTGACACCATAAATTCTAAAAATGACATCCCATGTCCAATGTAACACAGAACACACTAGACTTTGTTTGATTTACTGACTCATTATCTGCATGGTAAGCAAGGTCATGGTTGACAATTAATAATAACAATAATACCCCATGTACGGCCTCAGCTTCATATATGTGTCTAACGGAAATTAACCATCTACGTCTTAGGTTATCTATAGGTTATCTATGATTGACTAAAGGATGCAAGAAATCTTTATAATAAGAGGGGTCAAAGTTGACAATCAATACATTGATACAGGTAATAAGCAAGTGACAGTAATGTAACATCCTAGATACAATTTAGTACCATGTCTATGTTCTAGAAATGTCCTATGTTACCCGTAACACTTTGCGCTTTGATTGACTAAAGGATGTGCGTTATCTTCGAAACAAGATGGGTCAGGGTTAAAGATCATTAGTAAAGATAATTAGCAAGTAACAGTAATGTCACCTCCTAGATACCAGCTCAGTAACACGTCATAGGTAACAATTTTTTTATATTTAACCTTATAATGCTTGTTATCGTCATAGAAAAACTAGATGTACAGTATAAAATCAGCACCGGCGATCAATTATAGAGATAATAAGCAAGTGACAATAAGGTTAACTTGTGTGTTTTGCGTGCATAATAATGACTGCTATCAAAATGGAGGAAATGGATATACAGTCAGGTCCATAAATATTAGGACATTGAAACAATTCTAACATTTTTGGCTCTATACACCATCACAATGGATTTGAAATGAAACGAACAAGATGTGCTTTACCTGAAGACTGTCAGCTGTAATTTGAGGGTATTTACATCCAAATCAGGTGAACGGTGCAGGAATTACAACAGTTTGCATATGTGCCTCCCACTTGTTAAGGGACCAAAAGTAATGGGACAGAATAATAATCATAAATCAAACTTTCCCTTTTTATTACTCGGTTGCAAATCCTTTGCAGTCAATTACAGCCTGAAGTCTGGAACGCATAGACATCACCAGACGCTGGGTTTCATCCCTGGTGATGCTCTGCCAGGCCTCTACTGCAACTGTCTTCAGTTCCTGCTTGTTCTTGGGGCATTTTCCCTTCAGTTTTGTCTTCAGGAAGTAAAATGCATGCTCAATCGGATTCAGGTCAGGAGATTGACTTGGCCATTGCATAACATTCCACTTCTTTGCTTTTGCAGTATGCTTTGGGTCATTGTCCATCTGCACTGTGAAGCGTCGTCCAATGAGTTCTGAAGCATTTGGCTGAATATGAGCAGATAATATTGCCCGAAACACTTCAGAATTCATCCTGCTGCTTTTGTCAGCAGTCACATCATCAATAAATACAAGAGAACCAGTTCCATTGGCAGCCATACATGCCCACGCCATGACACTACCACCACCATGCTTCACTGATGAGGTGGTATGCTTAGGATCATGAGCAGTTCCTTTCCTTCTCCATACTCTTCTCTTCCCATCACTCTGGTACAAGTTGATCTTGGTCTCATCTGTCCATAGGATGTTGTTCCAGAACTGTGAAGGCTTTTTTAGATGGCGTTTGGCAAACTCTAATCTGGCCTTCCTGTTTTTGAGGCCCACCAATGGTTTACATCTTGTGGTGAACCCTCTGTATTCACTCTGGTGAAGTCTTCTCTTGATTGTTGACTTTGACACACATACACCTACCTCCTGGAGAGTGTTCTTGATCTGGCCAACTGTTGTGAATGGTGTTTTCTTCACCAGGGAAAGAATTCTTCGCTCATCCACCACAGTTATTTTCCATGGTCTTCCAGGTATTTTGGTGTTGCTGAGCTCAACGGTGCGTTCCTTCTTTTTAAGAATGTTCCAAACAGTTGTTTTGGCCGCGCCTAATGTTTTTGCTATCTCTCTGATGGGTTTGTTGTGTTTTTCCAGCCTAATGATGGCTTGCTTCACTGATAGTGACAGCTCTTTGGATCTCATCTTGAGAGTTCACAGCAACAGATTCCAAATGCAAATAGCAGACGTGAAATGACCTCTGGACCTTTTATCTGCTCATTGTAATTGGGATAATGAGGGAATAACACACACCTGGCTATGGAACAGCTGAGAAGCCAATTGTCCCATTATTTTTGGTCCCTTAACAAGTGGGAGGCACATATGCAAACTGTTGTAATTCCTGCACCGTTCACCTGATTTGGATGTAAATGCCTCAAATTAAAGCTGACAGTGTGCAGGTAAAGCACATCTTGTTCTTTTCATTTCAAATCCATTGTGGTGGTGTATAGAGCCAAAAAATGTTAGAATTGTGTCGATGTCCCAATATTTATGGACCTGACTGTATATGATCATTCGTGACAATTATCAATACAGATAATTAGCAAATGAAAGTGACGCAACCTCCTAGTAAGTTTATGTGGTAAAAATGACAAACTATTTGCTACATAATACAGTCTGGATTGGCTAAAAGATGCAAGCTATCTTTATAATACTAGGGGTCAAGGTTGAAAATCATTAGCAGAGATAATTAGCAGGTGACAGTATTATTAACACCTCCATAAAGAAAGTAGATGCATGTAATCACTAGTTGCAATTCTCCAAAGAGATAATTAGCAAGTGACAGTGACATCACCTCCTACATACCAACCTAGTACCACATGGCTATATTCCATATATTACCACAACACTTTGCTTTGATTGACTAAAGAATCCAACCTATCTGGAATATGGGGATCCAAAGCCGATAATTATTGGCAGAGATAATAAGGAAGTGACAGTAATATAATCTCCTACATACCACCCCACTATCATATGTCAAAGCTATATTTTTGGCATGCTCTCTTCCTACAAGAACTAGATGTGTATAAACAGCAGAGACAATCATCACTAAAGATAATAAGCGAGTGACCCTAACGTCACTATCACATGATGTGGGAACGTGTCTGCATATAGGTCAGTACAGAGGGGTGTCTTATGACTCACTCATACCCAGGACTGTAGAAGTCATGTTCCCCATTGTTATGGTAAGGCACTGCTTACATCACGTCACAGCTTTCTGTCACAAGGTTCCTATGGAATGACAGCAAGCAAAGATCTTGAAAACTATGAGGCAACGATACAGAAAATATATTAGAAAATCATAAAACTTTCATTCAACACAGGACCACCCTAATATTTCTCTAGGTTCCATGGGAACGGGCCCACACTCCCTAAGCTGACCTGTAGCCACTCTGCCCCCCCCCGTGGCTCCGTGCAGACATATATAATAAGGTATACCGCTACAGGCTGACCCTCAATATGGCGGTATGCAGGACGGTTCCAAATAAGGAATGCAACAGTCCAACAGATTGTGAGGAGCTTCCTCTACATTTCGGAATCCCCTCTCTGGACCTCCTCCTGTAAGTGCACCCCCCTTTACTTTTATTTAAAGGGGGTTATCCAAGATCTAGAATGTAAAACAATAAATGCTAATCACCTGACCGATCCCCTTCCTGATTCGCTGCCAATCCCTACTCCTCTGCAACTACCCAGCCAATAACAGCTGGCAGCTGAGCCCCGCCTCAGCCAGTGATTGGCTGAGCAGCAGTCGAGGGATCGGGAAGCAGAGGACGGCGGGTACAAAGAGGCACTTAGGTGGGAGCGGCGGGAGCGGAGAGGTGAGTCTGACTTATTGTATTATTTTAAAGAACCGGTCGGACAATCCTCCTCCTCTTGCCAGATTTTATGGGTCAATTCATTATGGGAGATGTAATTCAGTCTCAGGCCCCGGTGTTAGTCGCCGGACTCCTGAAGATTACACGAGGAGTCCAGAGGAAAAACAGCGCAAAAAAATTCTTACAGCGAATCACAAGTCTCTCTCGGGTCCTGATGGTTTGTTACAATGTATCAGCGCAGGGAACATGTATCATTCTGGAGTCCGGCCTGTATGCAACTGTAACAATCCTCCAGCTGTGAGAAGTCTTAGGTCAGGACCTCCTGGTGCCCGAGCCGCCAGCGACCACGTCATTATAAATCCAGGGTAGGGGACAATTAGAGCGATTCTGTCTGCAACGGCTGATGAGGGATAATGAGAGGAAGCGCTGGGGCCGCGGCCAAGAGGAGCTTTACTGCGCAACCCTGGAGCAAGGGTCAGGTGATGGGGGGGGGGGGGGGGCACGGGGGGAAAAGTCAAAGGTCACGCATTTAAAGGGACATTACACTATAAAGGAAGGGTAACTTCAGAAACTGGAATCAGGAGGGGGTGGATATCAGTGGAGGTGATTCTGCTAGAACACCAGATAGTATCACACCTGGTAAGATTAGATACATGGCTGAACAGAGGGCATCACACATGACGGGATTAGATACACCGCTCAGTAGACAGGATTACACATAATAAGATTAGATACACAGCTCAGCAGATAGTATCACACATTGATAGGATAGATACACAGCTCAGCAGGATCAGTATCACACATGATAGGATTAGATACACAGCTCAGCAGACAGTATCACAACATGATAGGATTAGATACACAGCTCAGCAGATAGTATCACACATGATAGGATAGATACACAGCTCAGCAAATAGTATCACACATGATAGGATTAGATACACAGCTCCAGCAGACAGTATCACACATGATAGGATTAGATACACAGCTCAGCAGACAGTATCACACAGGATAGATTAGATACACAGGCTCAGCAGACAGTATCCCACAGGATAGGATTAGATACACAGCTCAGCAGACAGTATCACACATGATAGGATTAGATACACAGCTCAGCAGGCTGTATCACACAGGATAGGATTAGATGCACAGCTCAGCAGACAGTATCCCACAGGATAGGATTAGATACACAGCTCAGCAGTCAGTATCACACATGATAGGATTAGATGCACAGCTCAGCAGGCAGTATCACACATGATAGGATTAGATACACAGCTCAGCAGACAGTATCACATATTACAGGATTAGATACATTGCTCAATAGACAGTAGCACACATGATAGGATTAGATACACAGCTCAGCAGACAGTATCACACATGATAGGATTAGATACACAGCTCAGCAGACAGTATCACACATGATAGGATTAGATACACAGCTCAGCAGACAGTAGCACACAGGATAGGATTAGATACACAGCTCAGCAGACAGTATCACACATGATAGATTAGATACACAGCTCAGAAGACAGTATCACACATGATAGATTAGATACACAGCTCAGCAGGCAGTATCACACATGATAGGATTAGATACACAGCTCAGCAGACAGTATCACACATGATAGGATTAGATACACAGCTCAGCAGACAGTATCACACATGATAGGATTAGATACACAGCTCAGCAGACAGTATCACACATGATAGGCTTAGATACACAGATCAGCAGACAGTATCACACATGGTAGGATTAGATACACAACTCAGCAGACAGTATCACACATGATAGGATTAGATACACAGCTCAGCAGTCAGTATCACACATGATAGGATTAGATACACAGCTCTGCGGACAGTATCACACATGATAGGATTAGATACACAGCTCAGCAGACAGTATCACACATGATAGGATTAGATACACAGCTCAGCAGACAGTGTCACACAGGATAGGATTAGATACACAGCTCAGCAGATAGTATCACACAGGATAGGATTAGATACACAGCTCAGCAGACAGTATCACACAGGATAGGATTAGATACACAGCTCAGCAGACAGTATCACACATGATAGGATTAGATACACAGCTCAGCAGACAGTATCACACAGGATAGGATTAGATACACAGCTCAGCAGACAGTATCACAAATGACAGGCTTAGATACACAGCTCAGCAGACAGTATCACACAGGATAGGCTTAGATACACAGCTCAGCAGACAGGTATCACAAATGACAGGCTTAGATA
>NW_024401207.1:0-77167 GCF_905171765.1 Bufo bufo
ATTTGTTGGCGGCATTGAATTTGGGCAAGTTGACACATGTGCCGTGCATGGCACATGTGTTGAATCTGATCGTACAACGCTTTGTGCATAAGTACCCAGGCTTACAGGACGTCCTCAAGCAGGCCAGGAAGGTGTGTGGCCATTTCAGGCATTCCTATACGGCCATGGCGCACTTTTCCGATATTCAGCGGCGAAACAACATGCCAGTGAGGCGCTTGATTTGCGACAGCCCGACACGTTGGAATTCAACACTCCTAATGTTCGACCGCCTGCTCCAACAAGAAAAAGCCGTCAACGAGTATTTGTATGACCGGGGTGCTAGGACAGCCTCTGCAGAGCTGGGTATTTTTTTGCCACGTTACTGGACGCTCATGTGCAATGCCTGTAGGCTCATGCGTCCTTTTGAGGAGAAGACAAACCTAGTCAGTCGCACCGAAGGCACCATCAGCGACATCATCCCATTTGTATTCTTCCTGGAGAGTGCCCTGCGAAGAGTGCTGGATCAGGCCGTAGATGAGCGTGAAGAGGAAGAGGAAGAGGAAGAGTTGTGGTCACCATCACCACCAGAAACAGCCTTGTCAGCATCGCTTGCTGGACCTGCGGCAACGCTGGAAGAGGATTGTGAGGAAGAGGAGTCATAGGAGGAATGTGGCTTTGAGGAGGAGGAAGACCAACCACAGCAGGCATCCCAGGGTGCTCGTTGTCACCTATCTGGTACCCGTGGTGCTGTACATGGCTGGGGGGAAGAACAGACCTTCAATGAGATCAGTGAGGACGAGGAATGGGACATGAGTAGCTCAGCATCCAACCTTGTGCAAATGGTTTCTTTCATGCTGTCATGCCTGTTGAGGGACCCTCGTATAAAAAGGCTGAAGGAGAACGACCTGTACTGGGTGGCCACGCTACTAGACCCCCGGTATAAGCAGAAAGTGGCTGAAATGTTACCAAATTACCGAAAGTCGGAAAGGATGCAGCAGTTCCAAAACAAGTTAAAAAGTATGCTTTACACAGCGTATACAGGTGATGTCACAGCACAACGGGAATCTAACAGGGGAAGAGGTGAAAGTAATCCTCCTCCTACCACAACCACGCCGGCAAGGACAGGACTCTTTACAGACGTGTTGTTGATGGAGGACATGCAGAGCTTTTTAAGTCCTACGCATCGCCACAGCCCTTCGGGGTCCACCATCGCCACAGCCCTTCGGGGTCCACCCATGCTGGGTGAGATAAATATCTTGGTCAAATGCCAACTTTGTATAAAAAAATGGGAAAAGTTGTCTTTTGCCAAGATATTTCTCTCACCCAGCATGGGTATATGTAAAATGACACCCCAAAACACATTCCCCAACTTCTCCTGAGTACGGAGATACCAGATGTGTGACACTTTTTTGCAGCCTAGGTGGGCAAAGGGGCCCATATTCCAAAGAGCACCTTTCGGATTTCACAGGTCATTTTTTACAGAATTTGATTTCAAACTCCTTACCACACATTTGGGCCCCTAGAATGCCAGGGCAGTATAACTACCCCACAAGTGACCCCATTTTGGAAAGAAGAGACCCCAAGGTATTCGCTGATGGGCATAGTGAGTTCATGGAAGTTTTTATTTTTTGTCACAAGTTAGTGGAATATGAGACTTTGCATGAAAAAAATAAAAAAAATAAAAAAAATCAGCATTTTCCACTAACTTGTGACAAAAAATAAAAAATTCTAGGAACTCGCCATGCCCCTCACGGAATACCTTGGGGTGTCTTCTTTCCAAAATGGGGTCACTTGTCGGGTAGTTATACTGCCCTGGCATTTTCCAGGGGCCCTAATGTGTGGTAAGTAGGTAAATGACCTGTGAAATCCTAAAGGTGCTCTTTGGAATATGGGCCCCTTTGCCCACCTAGGCTGCAAAAAAGTGTCACACATGTGGTATCGCCGTATTCAGGAGAAGTTGGGGAATGTGTTTTGGGGTGTCATTTTACATATACCCATGCTGGGTGAGAGAAATATCTTGGCAAAAGACAACTTTTCCCATTTTTTTATACAAAGTTGGCATTTGACCAAGATATTTCTCTCACCCAGCATGGGTATATGTAAAATGACACCCCAAAACACATTCCCCAACTTCTCCTGAGTACGGCGATACCAGATGTGTGACACTTTTTTGCAGCCTAGATGCGCAAAGGTGCCCAAATTCCTTTTAGGAGGGCATTTTTAGACATTTGGATACCAGACTTCTTCTCACGCTTTGCGGCCCCTAGAATGCCAGGGCAGTATAAATACCCCACATGTGACCCCATTTTGGAAAGAAGACACCCCAAGGTATTCAATGAGGGGCATGGCGAGTTCATAGAATTTTTTTTTTTTTGGCACAAGTTAGCGGAAATTGATATTTTTTATTTTTTTCTCACAAAGTCTCCCGTTCCGCTAACTTGGGACAAAAATTTCAATCTTTCATGGACTCAATATGCCCCTCACGGAATACCTGGGGGTGTCTTCTTTCTGAAATGGGGTCACATGTGGGGTATTTATACTGCCCTGGCATTCTAGGGGCCCTAAAGCGTGAGAGGAAGTCTGGAATATAAATGTCTAAAAAATTTTACGCATTTGGATTCCGTGAGGGGTATGGCGAGTTCATGTGAGATTTTATTTTTTGACACAAGTTAGTGGAATATGAGACTTTGTAAGAAAAAAAAAAAATAATTCCGCTAACTTGGGCCAAAAAAATGTCTGAATGGAGCCTTACAGAGGGTGATCAATGACAGGGGGGTGATCAATGACAGGGGGTTGATCAATGACAGGGGGGTGATCAATGACAGGGGGGTGATCAGGGAGTCTATATGGGGTGATAACCACAGTCATTGATCACGCCCGTGTAAGGCTTCATTCAGACGTCCGTATGCGTTTTGCGGATCCGATCCATCTATCAGTGCATCCGTAAAAATCATGCGGACATCTGAATGGAGCTTTACAGGGGGGTAATCAATGACAGGGGGGTAATCAATGACAGGGGGGTGATCAGGGAGTCTATATGGGGTGATCACCACAGTCATTGATCACGCCCCTGTAAGGCTTCATTCAGACGTCCGGATGCGTTTTGCGGATCCGATCCATCTATCAGTGGATCCGTAAAAATCATGCGGACGTCTGAATGGAGCTTTACAGGGGGGTAATCAATGACAGGGGGGTGATCAGGGAGTCTATATGGGGTGATCACCACAGTCATTGATCACGCCCCTGTAAGGCTTCATTCAGACGTCCGGATGCGTTTTGCGGATCCGATCCATCTATCAGTTCATCCGTATAAATCATGCAGACATCTGAATGGAGCTTTACAGGGGGGTGATCAGGGAGTCTATATGGGGTGATCACCACAGTCATTGATCATGCCCCTGTAAGGCTTCATTCAGACGTCCGGATGCGTTTTGCGGATCCGATCCATCTATCAGTGGATCCGTAAAAATCATGCGGACATCTGAATGGAGCTTTACAGGGGGGTAATCAATGACAGGGGGGTGATCACCACAGTCATTGATCATGCCCCTGTAAGGCTTCATTCAGACGTCCGGATGCGTTTTGCGGATCTGATCCATCTATCAGTGCATCCGTAAAAATCATGCGGACATCTGAATGGAGCTTTACAGGGGGGTAATCAATGACAGGGGGGTGATCAGGGAGTCTATATGGGGTGATCACCACAGTCATTGATCACGCCCCTGTAAGGCTTCATTCAGACGTCCGGATGCGTTTTGCGGATCCGATCCATCTATCAGTGGATCCGTAAAAATCATGCGGACGTCTGAATGGAGCTTTACAGGGGGGTAATCAATGACAGGGGGGTGATCAGGGAGTCTATATGGGGTGATCACCACAGTCATTGATCACGCCCCTGTAAGGCTTCATTCAGACGTCCGGATGCGTTTTGCGGATCCGATCCATCTATCAGTGCATCCGTAAAAATCATGCGGACATCTGAATGGAGCTTTACAGGGGGGTGATCAGGGAGTCTATATGGGGTGATCACCACAGTCATTGATCATGCCCCTGTAAGGCTTCATTCAGACGTCCGGATGCGTTTTGCGGATCCGATCCATCTATCAGTGGATCCGTAAAAATCATGCGGACATCTGAATGGAGCTTTACAGGGGGGTAATCAATGACAGGGGGGTGATCACCACAGTCATTGATCATGCCCCTGTAAGGCTTCATTCAGACGTCCGGATGCGTTTTGCGGATCCGATCCATCTATCAGTGCATCCGTAAAAATCATGCGGACATCTGAATGGAGCTTTACAGGGGGGTGATCAGGGAGTCTATATGGGGTGATCACCACAGTCATTGATCACGCCCCTGTAAGGCTTCATTCAGACGTCCGGATGCGTTTTGCGGATCCGATCCATCTATCAGTGGATCCGTAAAAATCATGCGGACGTCTGAATGGAGCTTTACAGGGGGTTGATCAATGACAGGGGGGTAATCAATGACAGGGGGGTGATCAGGGAGTCTATATGGGGTGATCAGGGGCTAATAAGGGGTTAATAAGTGACGGGGGGGGGGTGTAGTGTAGTGTAGTGGTGCTTGGTGCTACTTTACTGAGCTACCTGTGTCCTCTGGTGGTCGATCCAAACAAAGGGGACCACCAGAGGACCAGGTAGCAGGTATATTCGACGCTGTTATCAAAACAGCGTCTAATATACCTGTTAGGGGTTAAAAAAAACACATCTCCAGCCTGCCAGCGAACGATCGCCGCTGGCAGGCTGGAGATCAACTCTCTTACCTACCGTTCCTGTGAGCACACGCGCCTGTGTGCGCGCGTTCACAGGAAGTCTCGCGTCTCGCGAGATGACGCATATATGCGTGACTGTGCGCAGCGCTGCCACCTCCGGAACGCGATCCTGCGTTAGGCGGTCCGGAGGTGGTTAAAAACACATAGCTCAAAAGTAACCAAAAAGTGGCCCATAAATTCAAATTAACTTTTTCTTTCAAAATTGAAAAAAATGGTAATCTTTTCTCATGCCAGCCAAATCTTTCTCTCTTTTTTCAAATATTTGGCGAGCTTCAAAGGAAACAAATCTTGCCTTGTTCGCTCATTTCTAATTAATAGTTAATCCTACCGTGGTGCAAACAGTCTGGTGCACAGTATTGAACTCAAATTAAGATGTGCACATGTTTGCTATATAATAGTCGTTACACATTGTTGAGTCATCAGGTTGAAATAAATAGTTGAAATTGAAGCAGTTGCATAAAGGTGAGTCCCAATTGAGGTAAGTAAATGGTTGATTGCACAATGGCGATTGTCAGAGCGTAATTCTAATAATGTGTCAAGGGGACTAACACCTGGACTGTGGCATGCCGGAGGGGGATCCATGGCAAAACTCCCATGGAAAATTACGTAGTTGACGCAGAGTCCGGTTTTAATCCATAAAGGGCATAAATCACCTAACATTCCTAAATTGTTTGGAATAACGTGCTTTAAAACATCCAGTGTGTGTATACGATCAGGTATGATGTTGTATTGATCAGGTAGTGTAAGGGTTACGCCCGCTTCACAGTGACAGACCAAACTCTGACAGACCAAACTCCCCGTTTAACGCACTGCAAACAGTCCATTTGCACAACCGCAACCTCAACATTTGCACAAGGTTGGATGCCAAGCTATCCATGTCCCGTTCCTTGTCCTCACTGACGTCAATGAAGGTCTCTTCCTCCACCCAGCCACGTACAACACTAAGGGTCCCCGAAAGGTGACAACAAGCCCCCTGGGACGCCTGCTGTGGTTGGTCTTACACCTCCTCAAAGCCACCTTCCTCCTCGGACTCCTCTTTTTCAGACTCCTCTCTCTGCATTGCCTCTCTCTGCGTTATTATAAGGTGTGTTAAGTAGTACTATTCCTATCAGGGGACGTGTATATGGCATCGATTTTAGGAACAGGGAGATGGAAAAAGATGCTTGGTCGGTCCTCCTACTTCAAATTTGGGGCACTGTGCGTGCAATCTAATGTGCCGCCTTATAGTTGTGGTGTGTTATGTTGTTCTAGTCTTATCAGTTTAATCCCTGTTACGTCCCTTATCAGGGGACGTGTATATGGCATCGATTTTAGGAACGGGGAGATGGAAAAAGATGCTTGGTCGGTCCTCCTACTTCAAATTTGGGGCACTGCGCGTGCAATCTAATGTGCCGCCAGATAGTTGTGGTGTGTTACGTTGTTCTATTCTTATCAGTTTAATCCCTGTTACTTCCCCTATCAGCTTTCAGGCAAGTCAACCCCAAGACGGCGTGACACTGCCGTATCCGGGATGTGGAATAGCCCCTGGGGAGCTGGGGGGGGGGGGGGTGCCGTTGATGTGGAGCAAGATGCAGCAGCAGAAGAGGACTCAGCCGAGGAGGTTATGGAAGAGGATGGAGTAGGAGGAGAAGAGGAGATGGCAGCAGGCCTGCCTGCAAGTCGTGGCGGTGTCACCAACTCCTCTGCAGAGCCACGCATTCCATGCTTGGCAGCCGTCAGCAGGTTTACCCAATGCGCAGTGTAGGTGATATACCTGCCCTGACCGTGCTTTGCAGACCAGGTATCAGTGGTCAGATGGACCCTTGCCCCAACACTGTGTGCCAAACATGCCATGACTTCCTTTTCCACAATAGAGTACAGGTTGGGGATTGCCTTTTGTGAAAAGAAATTTTGGCCGGGTACCTTCCACTGCGGTGTCCCAATAGCTACAAATTTTTTGAAGGCCTCAGACTCCACCAGCTTGTATGGTAAAAGCTGGTGGGCTAAGACTTCCGACAAGCCAGCTGTCAGACGCTGGGCAAGGGGGTGACTTTGTGACATTGGCTTCTTACGCTCAAACATTTCCTTGACAGACACAGAGGGGGCAAGGAGGACAGCAGTGGTTGACGTGGCTGAAGATGCTGGACCAAGAGGAGGATGGCGGCTTTGAGTTTGTGTGCTTGTACTCATGTGTTGATCCCATAGGCGTTTGCGATGTGCGATCATGTGCCTTCGCAAAGCAGTTGTACCTAGGTGGGTGTTGGACTTCCCACGACTCAGTTTCTTTTGGCACAGGTTGCAAATGGCATCGCTGTTGTCAGAGGCAGAAACACAAAAAAAATTCCACACTGCTGAGCTCTGCAATGACGGCATTCTGGTGGTGGCAATAGCATGCGTTGATTGGCGTGCTGTCTGGCTGACCCCGGGTGCCGATGCATGCTGTCTGACTGTGCCACTAGCTTCTTGCGACGACCTCCTCCTGCTTCCAACTCGTCTCCTCCTCCTCTCTGTCTCCCCATCTGAACTTTCCCCCTGTTCTTCTTCTCTTCTAGCGGGCACCCACGTGACATCCACGGACACATCATCATCGTCAACCGCTTCACTTGTATCTGACAACTCAGCAAAGGAAGCAGCAGCGGGTACAACATCATCATCACACCGTACGTCCATGTGTGTAATGCTGCCTGACTGAGACATATCCCTGTTATCTACATCCTCTGGCAATAATGGTTGCGCATCACTCATTTCTTCCAACTGATGTGTAAATAACTCCTCTGACAGATCAAGTGAAGCAGCTGTGGTGCTAGTGTTGGTGGTGGCGGCAGGCGGCCGAGTGGTAACTTGAGAGGTGCCCGAAGCTAAGCTGGAGGAGGATGGTGCGTCAAGGTTCCGAGCGGAAGCTGTAGAAGATTGGGTGTCCTGTGTTAGCCAGTCAACTATGTCCTCAGAACTTTTCGAGTTCAGGGTACGTGGCCTCTGAACACTGGACATTATTCTAGGGCCAAAGGGAATCACAGCACCACGACCACGACGGCCCCTGCAGGGTGGCCTGCCTCTGCTTGTCATTTTTTTTTAGATTAGTTAAGTTGTACTATGCGTGCAAGCTACTGTGACACCAGATATGAGTGGCACTGTGCACTGGCAGAATAGACGCTGTAGGCCTGACACACACGCTTGCAGACAACTAACTGCTATTCAATCTATTACAGTAAAAATTATATATTTTTTTTAAATGTTCACCACTGTTACACCAAATATGAGTTGCACTGGTGTGACACTGTGCCCTTGCAGGCCCTGAAACGCACACTTGTGAAGGAAAATGACTGATATTATTTCACAGTCAAGAAAGTTTTTAGTTTTTTTAAATGCAAGCTATTGTGACACCAGATATGAGTGGTGGCACTGGGCAAGTGGGCACAGTATACGCTGTGAGCCTGACACACACGCTGGCAGCCGCAGGCAGGCAACTGCAATTAGATTACACAGGGGGAAAAAAAAGAAAAAAAGCAGACTGATGTTCTAGCCCTAAAAAGGGCTTTTTGGGGTGCTGTCCTTACAGCAGAGATCAGATGAGTCCTTCAGGACTGTAGTGGACACTGAATACACTAGCCTAGCTATCGATTTCCCTATTAAATCAGCAGCAGCTACACTGTCCCTCCTCTCACTAAGAATGCAGCTTCCGAATGAATTTAAAATGGATGCTGTCCAGGAGGTGGGAGGGTCTGGGAGGGAGGGTCTGCTGCTGATTGGCTGGAATGTGTCTGCTGACTGTGAGGTAGAGGGTCAAAGTTTACACAATGACGAATAGGGGGCGGACCGAACATCGCATATGTTCGCCCGCCGCGGCGAACGCGAACAAGCTATGTTCGCCGGGAACTATTCGCCGGCGAACTATTCGGGACATCTCTATGGGAGAACTGATGTCTAAAGTTGAGATATCAGGCATAGGAAAGTAATCACAACAGTAAACATTTTGGAGTGGTAGGGAAGGCACTCTTTTATGATGTACGTAAGACCAGAAGTGACTTTGTTAGAAACCGGAAGTACTGTGCGTTCCACTGTGGAATGCATCGCGTCTGGCTACACCTGAATGGGACAAAATATGTATGTCTAGATAGAGGTGCGTTTTAGCGTGGAAAACAACAACATGAGTATAGGTGGATAGGGAAGGTGGAGCTTAGATCAGTGTTTGTCAAATGAAATGTGTCATGATGCGTTTCACAGTGGAACATAGTTACAATATAATAGAGTTGTGTGTATGAATGTGATTAAGCCTAAGATGCAGACAAAATTATTAGTGAATTCAGCATGTGGTTCAGATTCAATATATAGTACAGATTGGTAAAGATTAGTGTTGATCGAGCACCAAAGTGCTCAGGTGCTCTGGTGCTCGAGTAGAACACTTTGGGTTGCTCGGGTGCTCTACAGAGCACCCGAGCACAATGGAAGTCAACGGGAGAACCAGAGCATTAAAACCGGCACCCCCTGCTCTGAAGAGGGGAGGGTGTCTGGTTCACAGTAAAATGTCAGAAATTGATGGAAACACCACTGAAATGGTTCGGGAACAGCATGGGGAGGATGTCTGGATGCATCTTGGACTCCCAGGTCGCTGCTGGGAACAATGTTGTCCAAGTAGTACGCCACTTTTACAGACTGACATTAATATGCACATATAAAATCGATTTTAGAGGAAAAATTGTTAGGAAACATTCTTTCCTGTATATTTACTTTCCTATAAAGTGCAAGTGCTGCCAAAAATTACAAGGAAGAGGCACTCCGATACAACCTGTATATCACACAAAGGAGGGCCTCATTCACATTGTGGTACAATTGTTCAGGTAGTGGGACTCCTACACTCATAAAGCCTATGCACTAAGTAAAAGGGCTGTAAGGAACTGGCACTCCAATACACCCTTTATTACACATAAAGGAGGGCATCATACATACCCTTGAAAAATTATAATTGTTGTCCTGCTGGTGACCCTCAAAAACATTAGGAGCAAGGGCCTGCTGCTAATCTGACCATCTAAAACATTCGGGGTGAGGGTCTGCTGCTGAGCTGACCCTCTAAATCATTAGGGGCGAGAGCCTGCTGTTGATCTGACCATCTAAAACATTAGGGGTGAGTGCCTGCTGCTAATCTGACCATCCAAAACATTATAGGTGAGGGCCTGCTGGTGACCCTCTAAAACATTAGGGGTGAGGGTCTGCTGCTGAGCAGACCCTCTAAAACATTAGGAGCGAGGGCAGCCTAATAAGCATGTTGACATGATGGATGAGGAGGACGATAAAAGGAAGATTGAACCATATACCCTTTTTTGTGGTGAAAGGGTTGCATGGGAATACAGTGTAATCAATACACCATAAAAGCCACATTTAAAGTGCCTTTATGTTTAGCCGCTTTCCTCCGGTGGAGTAGAGAAATCAGGGGCAATCCAGGCCTTGTTCATTTTGATGAGTCAACCTGTCAGCATTTCCAGTTGACAGGAGAATGCGATTATCAGTTATTATGCCCCAGCAGCATTAAATACCCGCTCTGACAAAACGCTGGCGGCAGGGCAAGCCAGCACCTCCAAGACGTAGAGCGCCAGGTCGTGCCATGTGTCCAGCTTGGACACTCAATAGTTGTAAGGCACAGAGGGTTCACTGAGGACGCTGACACGGTCTGCTACATACTCCTTCACCATCTTTCAAAACTTTTCCCTCCTTGTGACACTAGGCCATTAGGGTGGGGGTGCTGGTGGGGTGTCATTAAACTGTCCCAGACCTTGGAGAGTGTTGCCCTGCCTCTGTTGGAACTGCTGTGTCCCTCTTTCGGAAATGGGCACACACGCGGCGCACCTTCACCAGTAGCTCAGGCAAATTGGGGTCGGTTTTGAGAAACCGCTGAACCACTAAGTTGAACACGTGGGCTAGGCATGGTATGTGTGTGAGCTTGCCGAGCTCCAAATCCACTGCCAAGTTACGGCCATTATCAGACACAACCATGCCTGGTTATAGGTTGAGTGGCGAGAGCCACAGCTCAGTTTGGTCCCTTATACCCTGCCACAGCTCTGTGTCGGTGTGCTGGTTGTCACCTAAGCAAATTAGTTTCAGCACGGCCTGTTGCCGCTTCCCCACTCAAGTGCTGCACTGTTTCCAGCTACAGATTGATGGCTGACTGGTGCTACAAGATGAGAATTCAGAGGTGGAAGTGCAGGAGGAGGTTGCAGCCACTATGATGGAAGTAGGGCCCGCAATTAGAGTTGAGCGGACACCTGGAAGTTCGGGTTCAACGGGTTCAGCCGAACTTCACAAAAAAGGTCGAATTCGGCACCCGAACTTGACCCAAACTTGACCCCGAACACCATTGAAGTCAATGGGGACCCGAACTTTTGAGCACTAAAATGGCTGTAAAAAAGTCATCGAAAGAGCAAAATGTGGTTAAGAGCATGGCAAATGCTCTCCAAACAAACGTGGACAGGGAAATGACTTAAAATAACATAAAATACGTAACAATATAAAATAATAATCTTTATCTTGGAGGAAGAGGTCCATATGGAGAAGGAGGTTGAGGAGGCGGTGTAAAACTGGTGTTTTTTTAAAACCCAGAAAATTATTGCAGTATTTCAAGCTTATATTTCACACTGACAAATGCTGAAAAGGCCCCAGATGTAGGGTATTGCCAAAAATGGGTGCTTTTTTAAACCTTGCAAATTAATGCAGTATTTCAAGCTTGTATTTAACAATGACAGATCCTGCAAACGTCCAAATTTTGTATTTTGACAAAAATGGGTGTTTTTTTAACAGCAGTATCTAACGCGTGTATTTCACACTGACAGATGCAGCAAAGGCTGCAAATTTAGTATTTTGCCCAAGAAGGGTGTTTTTTCAAACCCAGAAAATTATTGCAGTATTTCAAGTTTATAATTCACACTGACAAATGCTGCAAAGGCACCTGATATAGGATAATGCCAAAAATTGGTGTTTTTTTAAACCCTGAATATTATTGCAGTATTTCAAGCTTATATTTCACAATGACAAATGCTGCAAAGGCACTAGATGTAAGGTATTGCCAAAAATGGGTGCTATTTTAGGCCCAGAAAATTATTGCAGTATTTCAAGCTTGTATTTAACAATGACAGATGCAGCAAACGCAGCAAATTTTGTATTTTGACCAAAACTGTAGTTTTTTTTAAAATAACAGAATATAACTGCAGTATCTAACGCGTGTATTTCACACTGACAGATGCAGCAAAGGCTGCAAATTTTGTATTTTGCCCAAAAAGGGTGTTTTTTAAAACCCAGAAAATTATTGCAGTATTTCAAGGTTATATTTCACACTTACAAATGCTGCATAGGCCTCAGATGGAGGGTATTGCCAGAAATGGGTGCTTTTTTAAACCCAGAAAATTATTGCAGTATTTCAAGCTTGTATTTAACAATGACAGATGCAGCAAATGCCGAAAATTTAGTATTATGCTTTAAAATGGGTGTTTTTTTTAATAACAGAATAAAACCGCAATATCTAACGCATGTATTTCACACTGACAGATGCAGCAAAGGCTTGACATTTTGTATTTTGCCCAAAAAGGGTGTTTTGTTAAACCCAGAAAATTATTGCAGTATTTCAAGCTTATATTTCACACTGACAAATGCTGAAAAGGCCCAAGATGTAGGGTATTGCCAAAAATGGGTGCTTTTTTTAAACCCAGAAAATTGTTGCAGTATTTCAAGCTTGTATTTAACAATGACAGATGCAGCAAACGCCGCAAATTTAGTATTTTGGCCACAGATGTAGGGTCTTGCAAAAAAATTGGTGATTTCTTTTAAAACCTACAATATAATTGCAGCATTTTAAGCTTGTATTTGACTTTCACAAATGCACATATGCTGTGCTTGTGCACTGTACTACCATAAAATGGCTGCCGCCGCCCACTTGACAGACGGACAAAAGTTATTTTTCTGGGTCACTGGGCTCAGGGCACGGTAAAAAGATTGTGCACTGCACCCACAAAACAAAGTCTAGGTAGATCGTTGAGTTAACAAGCACTTCAGATTAAAGAATCTTTCCTATTCTCTCCCTCAAAGCAGCAGCATCCTATCCCTACAATAATCAGAACAGAGTGACGTGCAGCGCTACATGACTCCAGCTTATATAGAGGCTAGGTCACATGCTGCACTGGCCAATCACAGCCATGCCATTAGTAGCCATGGCTGTGATGGCTTCTAAGGGCACACAAGTTAAACGCTTGTTGATTGGCTGCTCTGCAGCCTGTCAAAAATCGGCATTTAATCGCAAACACCAAACCTGAACTCAACCCCAAACTTTTACTGAAAAGTTCAGGTTTGGGTCCAAAAATCCTAAAGTTCGGTACGAACCCGAACTTTACAGTTCGAGTTCGCTCAACCATAAGTGTAATATACCAGTTGCCCCCCAAAAAAACTGATTTTAGCAGGGGTGTGATATACCAATAATATACTTTCATTATAGAGCATTTCGGTATTGCAGCATTTGTTTGCGGTTTAGCTGCATTACCTCAGTTACAGATAGTGACAAACGCCATTGGGACAAATAATTTCTACTGGTGTGATATACCAGTTTCCCCCCCAAAAATGATTCAAGCAGGGGTGGGATATACCAATAATAAACTTTGTATTTAGTGTATTTGGGAAGTGCAACATTTGTTTAAGGTTTTGCTGTGTTACCTTAGCTACAGATAGTGAAAAACTCCATTGGGACAAATAATTTCTACTGGTGTGATATAACAGTTGCCCAACAAAAAAACTGATTGAAGCAGGGGTGTTATATACTAATTATATACTTTCTATATATTGCGTTTGGTTAGTGCAGCATTTGTTTGCGGTTTTGCTCAGTTTCCTCAGCTACAGATAGTGACAAACGCTATTAGAACAAATAATTTCTACTGCTGTGATTTACCAGTTGCCCTTTAAAAAATGTGATTGAAGCAGGGGTATTATATACCAATAATATACTTTCTATATAGTGCATTTAGGTAGTGCAGCATTTGTTTGATTTTTGGCTGCGTTACCTCAGCTACAGATAGTGCCAAACTCTATTGGAACAAGTGGAAGGCTGAAAAGTCAGCCTGAATTTGTGGGAGGGGCATCTTACCTTTTTAAGCTCCAGCCCCCAGCTCCTCAGGGCGCTTCTGTTCACAGTCTGGATAAGGAGTCGCTTGCTCTGGTACTGCATCCGTGCACGTCGTGAGTGCTTTCATCTGGTTCGTCCGTTCGTTTTCATACACAGCCGTCACGTCTTCAGGACAGGTAATTCTGTGCAAAACAAACGTGCCACAAGGGCCCAATCAGCGACGGCACATACCTCCGGCCCCCTGAGTCGGCGTGCGTTCCAGCGTGGAACGCACGCCGATACACATTTGTCTGCTCAAAAATGTTTTTGTTTCCGCCTTCCCCCCCTCTCCCTATCTGTCCCCTGTCTTTTGCATTCATCCCCTCCCGAGACAACAGGGGGGGCAGGGTCTCAACCACGGGTCCCCCCCTCCACACGGCCTCCCCCGTCCTTACTTGGGCTTCGCTGCGGGTCGGCGTGCGTTCCAGCATGGAGCGCACGCCGGAAGTCCCTCAGCCAGGCAGGGGCCTGGTCACGTAATCGGCGTGCGTTCCAGCGTGGAGCGCACGCCGGAGTGCCTCCGTCGGCTTGGCCTGGATCACATGTTCGGCGTGCGTTCCAGGGTGGAGCGCACGCCGGAAGTCCGCCGCCGGCCATGAGCCGGATCACGTGGTCGGCGTGCGTTCCAGCTTGGAGCGCACGCCGGAGTCCTTCAGCCGGGCCTGGCCCCGGGTCGCGGGGTCGGCGTGCGTTCCGGGCTGGGGCGCACGCCGGGATCGCCGTTCAGGCCCGGCTGGTGTATGCCATGACGGCTCCGGCCTAGGTTTTCCCTGTCCCCTCTGGATCCCTCCCCTCCTTTCAGGACAATCTGGTTCTGGCCTCACTATTAGGCCTACGGCCACCAGACCGGCACCCCCGTCCTAACTGGCCACACGCGGCAAACAGGGGTATCTAGCCCCTGGCCAACGACGGCCATGCCCACAGTCAATTAAAAAAATTTTAAAAAAAATGGGGGAGGATTTCTTTTCTCTCTCTGGATTGTATATATATGCGGGTGTTATATGCATGTATGTGTACATGCATATGTGGGTTATGGGGATATATGTGTATATATATATGTGTATGCGTCTATATATATATGTATGTGTGTGGGTACATATATGTATACATGTATGTGTATACAGCTGAATCAGTGTTCTTGTCATGCTCTCTCCCGCCGGGCCGCAGCGGGGGAAGGCAGGTCATCTTCGGTTCTCCTCATTCAGGGGGAGGGCTCCCGGGGTCTCGACTGGGTGGCAGGGACCTAGTTTCTGCACGGTGATCAGGGAGACCGGGGTCTCACCACGAGTAGGCCAGGTCATCAGTTACGCCATACCCACTCAGCGGTCACTAAAGCGCTCGCCACAAGTCACCTATTCTAGGAGGGCGACAGTGCCTTATGTTATGTATGAACGTCACGTTATATGCTACTGTCTCATCTACTGGTTCACCAGGCTCACACCTACTTCTGTCTCCTGGTTCACCCAGGCTCACACCTATCTCTGCCTCCTGGATCGCCCAGGCACGCACCTATCTCTGCCTCCTGGATCGCCCAGGCACGCACCTATCTCTGCCTCCTGGATCGCCCAGGCACGCACCTATCTCTGCCTCCTGGATCGCCCAGGCACGCACCTATCTCTGCCTCCTGGATCGCCCAGGCACGCACCTATCTCTGCCTCCTGGATCGCCCAGGCACGCACCTATCCTCTGCCTCCTGGATCGCCCAGGCACGCACCTATCTCTGCCTCCTGGATCGCCCAGGCACGCACCTACCTCTGCCTCCTGGATCGCCCAGGCACGCACCTACCTCTGCCTCCTGGATCGCCCAGGCACGCACCTACCTCTGCCTCCTGGATCGCCCAGGCACGCACCTACCTCTGTCTCCTGGTTCGTCCAGACTCATACCTACCTCTGTCTCCTGGTTCACCCAGTCCCGTCACCCTCCTCAGTTTTGTTCTCTTTTCCTTCCGAACCTTATGATTTGCCCTCTCAGGAACGTGTCCTGATCGTTCTCTCGTACGACTTTGGGATCAAGGTCAGGTGACCCAACACATCGATTCAGGTAGTAGCCTCTAAGCCAGGTACGTTGCCCAGACCGACTCAAGCCTTCTCATAGGCACCAGTCGCACTACGTTCCGGTCTCATATAGTTATTCGGGACCATTTTCTTTCTTTACAGGTTTAAGCATGTCACATGTTTCTGACACGGAGGACACCATGTCTCTCCCCGGAACGTCCGTCTCAGGCCAGCCGGGCAACACGTCCCTGAGAAGCTGGACGATTCCCAGGCTCATCGCGGAACTCAATAAAAGGGGCATCCCTCACCCGGCCTCTGCCCGCAAAGCAGAGCTGTACAAGCGGCTGATGACCACCCCGGGTCCGTCGGGCGTCCGGCCGGGCACCACGGACACTCAACAGTCCTTGAGGCATCTGCAAGCCACCATTGACTCCTTGGTCGGCATGGTGACTGATGCCCAGTCCAGGGTTTCGGTACTGGAGTCCCGGGCCCCGACCCCTCCCCCCCAGGCTCCATACCCCCCGGCCGAGTCCGGGGTTCCTCAGTCGACCTCCGTAGGTACGGCCATTTTCACTCCCAGGGTGGCCCCGGCTCATTTCATCCCGGACGGCATTAAGAAGGAGATTCTGGCAGGAAAGGACGTGAACTTGGCGTCCATCCTTATCGCCTCACAGGACCTCCCTGAGAACAGGGTCATCAATTGTGGTGACGTCTCCCTTGTCCTGAGGGCCAAGGACGCAAGGCTGAACCGAAAACTCACCATCCCGGAGTTTGTTTTGGCGTTCAGCCTGTTCAGGGATGTCGTGTGCTCGGCCCAGCCCACAAGAAGGGAGGAACTAGATTCCTATCTCTATCTGGTCACCGATCTGGGGCATAAGTACGGTGGCGCGTCATTCTATGGCTATCACCGCTCCTTCTCTGCGAAGGCTGCGGCTGCCCTGGCTCAATTCCAGTTCGTCACCAATTGGGCAAATATAGACATGGAATTGTTCTGCCGCCACTTCGCGGGCCTCAGGGCCCCGTCCTGCTCAGGGTGCCAATCCATCTTTCATTCCGCGGACTGGTGTCCGAACGCGGTCCACCCTGTCCAGGATAGGTCCCTGCCTGGTCCCTCAGGTCTCCAACCGGGCACCCCCGGAGTGGACAAGCTGGGCAGGCCCATCGTGTACCTGGGCAAGAGCCAGGTCTGTAATAATTACAACAGGCATGGCTGCAGCTTCAACAGTTGCAGGGCCCTCCATGTCTGCTCGCAGTGTTTCAGGGCTCACCCGCGTTCCGCCTGTCCCAAGGGGTCGGCAAAGCAGCTATGACTAGCCGACATTGACCTCGACCTCCTTGGAATCCTTCTGCGGGGCCACCCCGACAGGGGGTTTGTGCAGTTTTTGCTGTCCGGCTTCGCAGAGGGATTTCACACGGGCCTCATTGCTCTGCCGCAGACGCCTTGGGAGGGCGGTAACCTGAGGTCGGCTTCCGAAGACCCGGCAGCGGTTGAGGAGTTGCTCCAAGCAGAGGTTGACAAAGGGTTCCTAATTGGGCCACTTGAGTCGATTCCATTTTCCTCCTGGCGCATCAATCCCATTGGCCTGGTCTCCAAAAAAAATACAAATAAAAAAAGGTTAATCTATGACCTGTCCGCGCCTCATGCCTCTGCCGTCCCCAGTCTCAACTCGCTCATCCCATCCGAGGAGTTCTCCATTAAATATTCCTCTATAGACGAGGCGATTAAAGGTATAGTAAACTCCGGCAGGGGTTCCTGGTTGGCAAAAGCGGACATCTCAGACGCCTTCAAGCTCCTCCCCGTCAAACCGTACTTATGGGGTTACTACGGGCTTAGATGGGCCAACCGCTATTATTTTGCAAACAGGCTCACGTTTGGGTCGAAGAGTAGCCCTTGGTTGTTCGACCAGTTTGCCAAGGCCCTGCACTGGATCCTCGTCCACCATGGTGGATTACCAACGGTCATCCACTACCTTGATGACTTTCTGATCATCGAGGGTCCACAAGGCAGGTCGGGCAACCTGGCTACTCTTCTTCAGATTTTTTCCAGCCTACAGGTCCCGATAGCCCACGCAAAATCTGAGGGCCCCGCCCACAGGGTGACGTTCCTCGGTATCACCCTGGATTCCGTCCGGATGGAGGCCAGCCTCCCGGAGGAAAAACTGGCGAGTTGCCGTGCGGCAATTTCCCACGCCATGTCCGTGGGCTATCTGTCCAGGGTGGAGCTCCAATCCCTGCTGGGGCGTTTCAACTTCGCCTCCAGAATTATGCCCCAGGGCAGGGCTTTCACTTCCAGGTTGCTCCAGCTACTGCCTTTGGCCCCTGACCAGAGCAGCATTGTCCACTTGGACAGCCATGCCAGGGCGGACTTGGCCATGTGGTCCCTGTTTTTATCCTCCTGGAACGGGATCTCCCTTTTTGTACCTTCATGGGCACCATCATATCCCACCGTTTTTTCGGACGCTGCTGCGTCCCGGGGTTATGCCGCTATTTTTGGGTCCCATTGGATGGCTGGCCAGTGGCCCATAGAAATCCGGTCAGTCGCCGAAAATCTGAGTTCATCTTCCCTCCTGGAGCTCTACCCCATCGTGGCGGCAGCCCAGAGCTGGGGTCATCGCTGGGCGAACACACCGGTGATGTTCATCACCGATAACCAAGCGTTGGTGGACATCATCACAAAAGGTCGGGCTAAATCCCCCAGGATCATGTCCCTCCTGCGCAGACTAGTTTGGCTCTCCCTCACTTATAATTTCCATGTGTTCTGCAGTCATATCCCGGGGGTCGAGAACGTGGCGGCAGATGCCCTGTCCCGATTTAATTTCCCCCTCTTTTTTCAGGTGCTGCCAGGAGCGGATCCCTCTGGGTTCCCCCCTCCGGTCTTCCAGTCTCTAGTGATGGACTAGAGTCCCTCCTTGCTCACGCCAAGAACCTGGTTCAGCACTCCCTCTCCTCCAATACCATCAGGAACTACCAAGCCGGTGTCAAGGTTTACGAAGGTTTCGCCAGGTCCCACCCGCAAGGTGGCTTGGACGATGTCTCCTACACCCTGGCGTTTATAGCCCACTGTCACCGCAATCTCAGGCTATCCTTCAACACCATCAAGCTGTACCTAGCGGGGGTACAACACTGCGCAATGCTCCATAACCCGAAGGGAGGTTCTATCTTTTCAGTGCAGGCGGTAAAAGCTGCCCTTAGGGGGGTCCAGAAGTGCGGGGTCGTCCCTCCTGTCCGTAGGCAGCCTGTCTCCGGCGAGATGTTCAGGCGACTCTCGTCTGCGCTGGATGGTCTTCATTTTGGGCACTCTCCTAGTTTGATTATCAAAGCAGCCATGTACCTCGGGTTTTACGGGTTCCTCAGGCCAGGTGAGTTCACCAGCACCTCCCCTAATAGTCAGGGGTTGCAGTTGCGACAGTTGTCTTGGGCCCATGACCATTTCGTCCTCTGGCTCCCTTCCACGAAGGTCAACCAGCATGGTCCACCTTCGGAGGTCAGGTTTTTTAAAACCTCCAACGATTGGTGCCCAGTCATGGTCCTCCGTCAATTGCTAGCCCTGTTGCAAGATGCCTCCCCAGAGGCCCCGCTGCTTCCTTGGCGTGGGGGGCCCCTGACGTCAATCCAGTTTGTGGCCCACATCAGAACGCTGGCCTCAGGTCTCGGTTATAACCCGCTGGCCATCACAGGACACTCGCTCCGAATCGGAGCCGCGTCCTCAGCATCAAAGAACGGGGTCCCGGCTCACGTGATTAAGTGCATGGGTAGGTGGCGCTCTTCTTGCTTCACGAGATACGTCCCGAACCCGCATGTTGAGATTTCCCAGGCATTTTGTAACCTTGCTCTCTGAGTGGTATTAAAGGCTTTGGTCACTACTCTGCTGTCCTCGTTTATTTTTGCCCACTACTAGGCTTACCCTCGCTCCTGGCTTCCGGCACAACACAGCCAGCTAGGTTAGGGGAAGCGCTTCACCCTCTCATCACAGTTAAGCCTCTCCCATAAGTGGAAGGCTGAAAAGTCAGCCTGAATTTGTGGGAGGGGCATCTTACCTTTTTAAGCTCCAGCCCCCAGCTCCTCAGGGCGCTTCTGTTCACACCCACCCACCCCCCCTGTTCTCAAACACTCCCCTCAGGGTACGCCCACTACTAGGCTTACCCTCGCTCCTGGCTTCCGGCACAACACAGCCAGCTAGGTTAGGGGAAGCGCTTCACCCTCTCATCACAGTTAAGCCTCTCCCATAAATAATTTCTATTGGTGTGATATACTAGTTTCCCCCCAAAAAACTGATTGAAGCAGGGGTTTTATATACCAATTATATACTTTTTATATAGTACATTTGGGTAGTGCAGCATTTGTTTGGAGTTTAGCTGCGTTACCTCAGCTACAGATAGTGACAAACGCCATTGGAACAAATAATTTCTACTGATGTGATATACCAGTTGCCCTCCAAAAAATGTATTAAAGCAGGGGTGTTATATACCAATTATATACTTTCTAGATTGTGCATTTGGGTAGTGCAGCATTGTTTTATGGTTTTGCTGCATTACCACACATACAGATAGTGACAAACACCATTGGAACATATAATTTATTTTGGTGTGATGTATTAGTTGCCGTTCCAAAAAAGTGATTAAAGCCGGGGTGTTATATACCAATTATATACTTTTTATATAATGCATTTGGGTAGTGCAGTATTTGTTTGCGGTTTTGATGCGTTACCTTAGCTACAAATAGTGACAAACGATATTGGAACAAATAATTTCTACTGGTGTGATATACCAGTTGCCCCCCAAAAAAGTGATTGAAGCAGGGGTGTTATATACTAATTATAGACTTTCTATATAATGCATTTGGGTAGTGCAGCATTTGTATGCAGTTTTGCTGTGATAACTCAGCTACAGATAATGCCAAACTCTATAGGAACAAATCATGTCTACTGGTGTGCTATACCAGTTGCCCCCCAAAAAAGTGATTGAAGCAGGGGTGTTATATACCAATAATATACTTTCTATATAGTACATTTGGGTAGTGCAGCATTTGTTTGCGGTTTTGCTGCGTTACCTCAGCTACAGATAGTGATAAACGCCATTGGAACAAATAATTTCTACTGATGTGATATACCAGTTGCACCCCAAAAAAGTATTTGAAGCAGGGGTGTTATATACCAATTATATATTTTCTATATAGTGCATTAGCGTAGTGTAGCATTTGTTTCTTGTTTAGCTGCGTTACCTCAGCTACAGATAGTTTTAAACGTTATTGGAACAAATAGTTTCTACTGGTGTTATATACCAGTTGCACCCCAAAAAAACTAATTGAAGCAGGGGTATTATATACCAATTATGCATTTTCTATATTGTACATTTGGATAGTGCAGCATTTGCTTGCGGTTTTGCTGCGTTAACTCTGCTACAGATAGTTTTAAACGTTATTGGAACAAATAGTTTCTACTGGTGTGATATACCAGTTGCCCACCAAAAAAACTGATTGAAGCAGGGGCGTTATATACCAATTAAATACTTTCTATATAATTTATTTGGGAAGTGCAGCATTTGTTTGCAGTTTAGCAGTGTTACCTCAGCTACAGATAGTGACAAACGCCATTAGAATAAATAATTTCTACTGGTGTGATATACCAGTTACCGCCAAAAAAGTGATTGAAGCAGTGATGTTATATACCATTTATATATTTTGTATATAGGGCATTTGGGTAATGCAGCATTTGTTTGCTGTTTAGCAGCATAACCTCAGCTACAGATAGTGACAATTGCCATTGAAACAAATCACTCTTTCTGGTCTGATATACCAGTTGCCTAACAATTTTTTTTATTGAAGCAGGGGTGTTATATACCAATTATATACTTTCTATATCATGCATTTGGGTAGTGCAGCATTGGTTTACGGTTTTGCTGCGTTACCGCAGCTACAGATAGTGACAAACAACATTGAAGCAAATTATTTCTACTGGTGTGATATACTAGTTCCCCCCCCCAAAAAAAAGTAATTGAAGCAGGGGTGTTATATATCAATTATATACTTTCTATATAGTGCATTTGGGTACGGCAACATTTGTTTGCGGTTTCTCTGCGTTACCTCAGCTACAGATAGTGACAAACAACATTGGAACAAATCATTTCTATTGGTGTGATGTATCAATTGCCCCTCTAAAAAAGTGATTAAAGCCGGGGTGTTATATACTAATTATATACTTTTTATATAATGCATTTGGGTAGTGCAGTATTTGTTTGCGGTTTTGCTGTGTTACCTCAACTACAGATCGTGAAAAACTCTATTGGAACAATTAATTTTTACTGGTGTGATATACCAGTTGCCCCCCCCCCCCCAAAAAAAAAAAGTGATTGAAGCAGGGGTGTTATATGCTAATTATATACTTTCTATATAATGCATTTGGGTAGTGCAGCATTTGTTTGCACTTTTGCTGCGTTACCTCAGCTACAGATAGTGACAAACTCCATTTGAACAAATAATTTCTATTGGTGTGATATACCAATTGCCCCTCCAAAAAAGTGATTAAAGCAGGGGTGTTATATATCAGTAATATACTTTTTATATTATGCATTTGGGTAGTGCAGCATTTGTTTGCGGTTTTGCTGCGGTACCGCAGCTACAGATAGTGACAAATGACATTGGAACAAAAAATTTCTACTGCTGTGATATACCAGTTGCCCCCCAAAAAACTGATTTGCCGAACTGTCAATGATACGCCGCGATGCCGGAAGGCGGGTGTATTAGCTGAGAGGGAGGAAGGGCTGGGGGCCGGCATATGGTTTTATAATGACAGCGGGGCCCGTGCAGTGACTGTATTCTACTACAAGGGCCCCGTTCACTGTACAGTCGTGGCCAAAAGTTTTGAGAATTACATAAATATTGGAAATTGGAAAAGTTGCTGCTTAAGTTTTTATAATAGCAATTAGCATATACTCCAGAATGTAATGAAGAGTGATCAGATGAATTGCATAGTCCTTTTTTGCCATGAAAATTAACTTAATCCCAAAAAAAACCTTTCCACTGCATTTCATTGCTGTCATTAAAGGACCTGCTGAGATAATTTCAGTAATCGTCTTGTTAACTCAGGTAAGAATGTTAACGAGCACAAGGCTGGAGAACATTATGTCAGGCTGATTGGGTTAAAATGACAGACTTGACATGTTAAAAGGAGGGTGATGCTTGAAATCATTGTTCTTCCATTGTTAACCTGCAAAGAAACGCGTGCAGCCATCATTGCGTTGCATAAAAATGGCTTCACAGGCAAGGATATTGTGGCTAATAAGATTGCACCTCAATCAACAATTTATAGGATCATCAAGAACTTCAAGGAAAGAGGTTCAATTCTTGTTAAGAAGGCTTCAGGGCATCCAAGAAAGTCCAGCAAGCGCCAGGATCGTCTCCTAAAGAGGATTCAGCTGCGGGATCGGCGTGCCACCAGTGCAGAGCTTGCTCAGAAATGGCAGCAGGTAGGTGTGAGCGCATCTACACGCACAGTGAGGCGAAGACTTTTGGAAGATGGCCTGGTGTCAAGAAGGACAGCAAAGAAGCCACTTCTCTCCAAAAAAAACATCAGGGACAGATTGATCTTCTGCAGAAAGTATGGTGAATGGACTGCTGAGGACTGGGGCAAAGTCATATTCTCCGATGAAGCCTCTTTCCGATTGTTTGGGGCATCTGGAAAAAGGTTTGTCCGGAGAAGAAAAGGTGAGCGCTACCATCAGTCCTGTGTCATCCCAACAGTAAAGCATCCTGAGACAATTCATGTGTGGGGTTGCTTCTCATCCAAGGGAGTGGGCTCACTCACAATTTTGCCCAAATACACAGCCATGAATAAAGAATGGTACCAAAACACCCTCCAACAGCAACTTCTTCCAACAATCCAACAACAGTTTGGTGAAGAACAATGCATTTTCCTGCACGATGGAGCACCGTGCCATAAGGCAAAAGTGATAACTAAGTGGCTCGGGGACCAAAACGTTGACATTTTGGGTCCATGGCCTGGAAACTCCCCAGATCTTAATCCCATTGAGAACTTGTGGTCAATCCTCAAGAGGCGGGTGGACAAACAAAAACCCACTAATTCTGACAAACTCCAAGAAGTGATTATGAAAGAATGGGTTGCTATCAGTCAGGAATTGGCCCAGAAGTTAATTGAGAGCATGCCCAGTCGAATTGCAGAGGTCCTGAAAAAGAAGGGCCAACACTGCAAATACTGACTCTTTGCATAAATGTCATGTAATTGTCGATAAAAGCCTTTGAAACGTATGAAGTGCGTGTAATTATATTTCACTACATCACAGAAACAACTGAAACAAAGATCTAAAAGCAGTTTAGCAGCAAACTTTGTGAAAACTAATATTTGTGTCATTCTCAAAACTTTTGGCCATGACTGTATATACCGTAATCTTATCTATAATTGTAGGCATTGTTAATATATACAAATTCAGGGTAATCAGCGCCTGTATTACTTACAACAAGCGCATAACGTAGTGACTCACGCTGCCAGCGCCCGGCCTGCCTCCTCCCTCCTTTCTGCTACCGAGCGCTTGTTGTAAGTAATACAGGCGCTGATTACCCTGAATTTGTATATATTAACAATGCCTACAATTATAGATAAGATTACGGTATATACAGTGAGCGGGGCCCGTGTAGAAGAATACAGTCACTGCATGGGCCACGCTGTCATTATAAAACCAGATGCGAACCCCCACCCCCTGTATTGGGGGTCATTCACACTACAGAGACACTGTTATGGAGGGGATCTGTGGATGAAACATATATGTGTCATTCACAGATCCCCCCCATAACAGTGTCATCCACAGATCCCCATAACAGTGCCATCCAGAGACCCCAATAAGAGCCATCCAGATCCCCCATAACAGTGTCACCCACAGATCCCGCATAACAGTGTCACCCACAGATCCCGCATAACAGTGTCCGCAACAGATCCCCCATAAAAGTGTCATCCATAGACCACCATTAGTTCAAAACCCACCAAAAGCACACCTTTTTGTTCAAAATATTTGTTTTCTTATTTTCCTCCTCAAAAACATCTTATGGGCAGGTGTGTCTTATAGGGCGAAAAATACGGTATATACTAATTATATACTTTCTATATAGTGAGGTTGGGTAGTGCAGCATTTGTTTGCTTTTTTGCTGCATTACCTCAGCTACAGATAGTGACAAACGTCATTGGAACAAATAATTTCTACTGGTGTGATATACCAGTTGCCCCCCCCCCAAAAAGTGATTGAAGCAGGGGTGATATTAGCCAATTATATACTTTCTATATAGTGCATTTGGGTACTGCAGCATTTGTTTGCAGTTTTGCTGCGTTACGTCAGCTACAGATAGTGACAAACGACATTGGAACAAATAATTTCTACTAATTTGATATACCAGTCCCCCCCCAAAAAAAGTGATTGAACCAGTGGTGTTATATACCATTTATAAACTTTCTATATAGTGCATTTGGGTGTTGAAGCATTTGATTGGGGTTCAGTTACCTTACCTCAGCTGCAGATAGTAACAAACAACATTGGAACAAATAATTTCTACTGGTGTAATATAACAGTTGCCACCCAGAAAAAGTGATTGAAGCAGGGGGTGTTATATACCAATTATATACTTTCTATATAGTGCATTCGGGTAAAACAGCATTTGTTTGCGTTTTTTTCTGTGTTACCTCAGCTACAGATAGTGACAAACGCAATTGGAACAAATCAGTTCTACTGGTGTGATATACCAATTGCCCCACAAAAAAACTGAGTGGAACAGGAGTGTTATATAACAATTATATACTTTCTATATAGTGCATTTGGGTAGTGCAGCATTGGTTTGCCGGTTTGCTGCTTTACCTCAGCTAAAGATAGTGACAAACGATATTGGAACAAATAATTTCTATTGGTGTAATATACCAGTGGACCCTCAAAAAAACTGATTGAAGCAGGGGTGTTATATACCAATTATATCCTTTCTATATAGTGCATTTGGGTATTGGAGCATTTGTTTGCGGTTTAGCTGTGTTACCTCAGCTTCAGATAGAGACAAATGAAATTGGAACAAATAATTTCTGCTGGTGTGATATACTAGTTGCCCCCCCAAAAAGTGATTGAAGCAGAAGTGTTATATAGCAATTATATACTTTCTATATATATTACATTTGGGTAGTGCAGCATTTTTTTACGGTTTAGCTACGTTACCTCAGCTACAGATAGTAACTAGAGTTGAGCGGACACCTGGATGTTCGGGTTCGGCCGAACTTCAGAAAAAAGTTCGAGTTCGGGACCCGGACTTGACCCCGAACCCGAACCCCATTGAAGTCAATGGGGACCTGAACTTTTGAGCACTAAAATGGCCTTGAAAAAGTAATGGAAAGGGCTAGAGGGCTGCAAATGGCATCAAAATGTGGTTAAGAGCATGGCAAGTGCTCGGCAAACAAATGTGGATAGGGAAATGACTTTAAATAACATAAAATACGTAAAAATAAAAAATAATCTTGATCTAGGAGGACCAGGTTCATATGGAGTAGGAGGTTGAGGAGGCGGTGGTGGAGGAGGAGGTAGCCTACACAGTTTTTTTTGTTTTAAATTTTATTTTTAAAATTAGGGTACACTCCAAAACATTGTGAAATATAACCTGTGATAACCCCCTCCAGTCATGCTAAACACGCGTTCAGACAATGCAGGGGCTGACCCCTGTCAGTCAGTTCGTGTAGGCATGTGCACACTTACTGTCCCACCATGTCGCACGTCCCCGTGATGTTCACGATCCAATTTGATATCTGCCTATCAACTTTCGATGTTTTTTTATGCGCCTACCATGGTGATTACGGGTGGCGGGGAATCAGGGTTCCAGGCTGGAGACGGAGCGTGAGAAAAAGAGACCAAATTTAAGGGAGGATCCATTTTTTCAAATCTAAAATTAGAGTTGAAATATGGGAGAAATTATTAAAGCATAAAAGTGTGACAACTTTTCAAAGTTTAGGCATTGAATGTAAGGATGTGGTGCACATTAATTACTGAAGAATTTATAAAAAATTTATTTCCTGTCACCTATGCATAGCAGGTGTTTATTCTCGTCTAAAATTGAATAATGTCAACCCAAGAATGTAACAGAAAAATTAGTGAAATTTATTGAGCAGTCAACTAGGTAGAGGAGGGTATATTACACCCAATAATTGGTGAATTTTACCAAAAAATGCAACTGACAATTATATATATTTTTTTCGGTCTACTAGTAGTGGTACATCACACCCATAAAAGGGTGAATTTCACCAGAATATATAACTGACAATTTTTTTTTTTTACCTGTTTACTAGGTATAGCAGTGGTACTATAAACCCAAAAATTTGTTAATTTCACCATAAAATGTAACTGCCAATTTTTATTTTATTTTTTACCGGTCCACTAGGTATAGCAGTGGTACTATACACCCAAAAATTGGTTAATTTCACCATAAAATGTAACTGACAAAGTAGTGAAATGATATAAAATAAAACACGTACAAAAAAAAGAAAATGGATTTATGAGGTGGAGTTCCATATGGAGTAGGAGTTTGAGGAGGCGGTGGACGCAGCGGAGTAGGTGGAAGCGGCGGTGGAGGAGGACGAGATAGCCAACACAGGATTTTGGTTTTAATTTAATTTTGCAAAATTAGGGTACACTCCAAAAGAGTGTGAAATATCCAAAATAAAAACATGAGCAATTGCGCTGCAGTATAACAAATGCTGGTTAGTGCTGGTATACATGTCTATTCTGCAGAAGGTAAGGACAAGTCCTGAGGTAACCATTCCTGGTTCATTTTAATGAACGTGAGCTTGTCCACATTGGCTGTGAACCAGCGGCTGCACTTGTCTGTGATGATGCCCCCTGCCGTGCTAAACACACGTTCAGATAATACACTGGCTGCAGGGCAGGCCAGCACCTCCAAGGAATAAAGGGCAAGCTCAGGCCATGTGCCCAATTTGGAGACCAGAAGTTGAAGGGGGCAGACCCGTCATTCAGTACTTGTAGGCGTGTGCACACATACTGCTCCACCATGTTGGTGAAATGCTGCCTCCTGCTAAGACATTCCATATCAGCTGGTGGTGCTGGTTGTTGTGGCGTGCTGACAAAGCTTTTCCACATTTCGGACATGCTAACCCTCCCTTCTGAGGTGCTGGCGGTGGCCCAGTTGCGCTGGCGACCTCTTCCTCGTCCTATGCCTTCGCCTTGTGCTTCCACTGTGCCCCCGCTGTCAGGTGGGAATGCCACCAGCAGCGCGTCTACCAGCAAGCGCTAGTACTCGCGCATCTTACGATCACGCTCCAGTGACGGAATTAAGGAGGTACATTGTCCTTGTAACGGGGATCCAGCAGCGTGGCCACCCAGTAATCAGCACAAGTTAGAATGTGGGCAACTCTGGGGTCGTTGCGGAGACACTGCAGCATGTAATCGCTCATGTGTGCCAGGCTGCCCAGAAGCAACGAAAAGCTGCTCGCACAGTCTGGCCAGCATGTGCAAGGTGGAGTTCCACCTTGTGGGCACGTCGCATATGAGGCCGTGAGCGGGAAGGCCGAAGTTGCGCTGACAGGCGAGCAGCAGCAGGGTGAGAACGCCTAAAGCGCGCACAGACGGCCCGCACTTTATGCAGCACCAAATCTCTGCACCACCAAATTCAGCACATGCGCCAGGCAAGGGATGTGCATCCCAGAGCTGCTACGAGATTTCGCCCATTATTGCACACCACCAGGCCGGGCTTGAGGCTGACTGGCACAAACAACTCATCGGTCTGTTGTTCAAAACCCGTCCACAGCTCCTGCGCGGTGTGGGGTTTGTCCCCCAAACAGATAAGTTTTAAAACTGCCTGCCGTCGTTTACCCCTGGCTGTGCTGAAGTTGGTGGTGAAGGTGTTACGCTGACCGGATGAGGAGCTGGTAGAGGATGAGGAAGCAGAGTAGGAGGAGGGAGCATCAGGAGGCAAACTGAAGCGCCCTGCAATCCTCGGTGGTGGAAGGACATGCACCAAACTGCTATCCGCCTCAGGCCCAGCCGCCACTGCATTTACACAGTGTGCTGTTATGGAGATATAACGGCCCTGACCGTGCTTGTTGGTCCATGTATCCGTAGTCAGGTGCACCTTGCCACAGATAGCGTTGCGCAGTGCACACCTGATTTTGTCCCCTACTTGGTTGTGAAGGGAAGGGATGGCTCGCCTTGAAAAGTAGTGGCGGCTGGGCACTACGTACTGTGGGACAGCTATAAGGCCATAAGGCCTTTAAAACTATCCATCTCCACCAGACGGAATGACAGCATTTCAAAGGCAAGTTATTTAGAAATGCTGGCATTCAGGGCTAGGGATCGCGGGTGGGTAGGGGTGTACTTCCTCTCCAGCATTTGGGATATGGAGAGCTGAAAGCTTCCGTGGGACATAGCGGAGATGCTTGGTGACCCAGGTGTTGGCGTTGCTGGCAGATCCTCTGTTTGTGGGGTGGCAGGTGGCACTGTCACTCCAGAGGTGGTTGAAGAGGCCGCGACTGCAGCAGAAGAGGAAGCAGGAGGAGCCAGAGACCTTTCTTAGTTTTTGAGGTGTCTACTCCACTGCAGCTCGTGCTTTGCACTTAAATGCAAGGTCATGCAGGTTGTGCTCAGGTTGAGAACATTTATGCCTCGCTTCATGCTCTGATTGCACAGCGTGCAAACCACTCGTGTCTTGTCGTCAGCACATTGTCTGAAGAACTGCCACGCCAGGGAACTCCTTGGAGCAGGCTTTGCTGTGCTCGGTCCCTTGCTGCGGTGGGCAATAGGAGGCGTACTGTCTAGAGGATGGCCGTTGTGCTTTTGCACCCTGCTCCCTCTTCTGCTGTGCTGGTGGCTCTGTGCGACCTCCGCCTCTTCCTCCGAACTACATAGGTCACTCGCATGACCTTGATTTCATGTGGGGTCGAGGACCTCATCGTCCTCCACATCATCTTCCACCCAGTCTTCACCCCTGACTTCCTTGTCCGTCTGCACACTTTCGAAAGCCTCAGCAGTTGGCACCTGTGTTTCGTCATCATCATCCGAGACGTGCTGTGATGGCCTCCCATGTACTCATCTTGAAAAATAAGTGGTTGGGCATCGGTGCACTCAATCTCTTCCACTTCTGGGGCAGGGCTAGGTGGATGGCCCTGGGAAACCCTGCTAACATAGTCATCAAAAAACAGAAGAGACTGCTGCATGACTTGGGGCTCGGACTGCTTGGTTGATTTGCAAGGGGGTGAGGTGAAAGACTTATGGACATCGGCTGCAGGTGCCAACTGTGGTCTTTCAGCAGGAGACTGGGTGGGAGACAATGTGAAGGAACTGGATCCACTGTCAGCAACACAATCTACTATCGCCTGTACTTGTTCAGGCCTCACCATTCGTAGAGCAGCATTAGGCCCGACCAAATACAGCTGCAAGTTTTGTCGCCTACTCTCACCTGAGGAAGGGGTTTCACTTGTGCATGTAGCTGGCACAGATCAACCACGTCCTCTTCCTGCAACAGGAGCTCCACCAGCAGCACCACGACCTGGGCCACGTCCCTTATTTGACGCTCTCCTCATATTTTTCAAACTTAGGATCTTGCCCTAAATGGGTGTCAAATTAATTGTAGAATAGAACGACAGTATGTAAAGGGTGAACCAGTATAGGCCTAAATTAAATATTTCTTTGCCCAAAATGGCTGTATTTCAAATGGCTGTATTTCAAATGCCTGATTCAAACCCCTGTATGTAGAGGGGGTATCGCACACGGTCTGAACCACTGTAGGCCTGAAGTAAATATATCTTTGCACAAAATGGCTGTATTTCAAATGGCTGCATTTCAAATGCCTGATTCAAACCTTTGTATGTAGGGGGTATCTCATACGGTCTGAACCACTGTAGGCCTGAAGTAAATATTTCTTTGCCCAAAATGGCTGTATTTTAAATGGCTGTATTTCAAATGCCTGATTTAAACCCCTGTATGTAGAGAGGGTATCTCACAGGGCCTGAACCAGTGTAGGCCTGAAGTAAATATATCTTTGCACAAAATGGCTGTATTTCAAATGGCTGTATTTCAAATGCCTGTTTCAAACCCCTGTATGTAGAGGGTGTATCTCACAGGGCCTGAACCAGTGTAGACCTGAATTTAATATTGGTGCACCAAATGGCGATATTTCAAATATGTGAATTTAACCCAAATGTATTAAGGGTGTATCTCACAATGAAATCTGCATCAAAGGCTGCCAACTAAATTTTTTGTGCCCAAACGAGTGTTTGTTTAACAACTGAATTTGACAGCAGTATATAAGCCTGTAATTTCACACGTGCTGATGTTGCAAGGCCTGAAAATAATGTTTTTTTTGTCAAAATAGTGTGTTTTTCAAACCCCAGAAAATGTTGGGTGCATTTCTACTTTAAATTGCACACTGACTAATACAGATGTTGTAGATTGCTAAAAAAAAAGTCATTTTTTTGCTAACAGAATATGAAGTATGTATATATTAAACTTGAATTTAACACTTGCAGATCTGGAAAATACAGTTTTCTGAAAAAAAGTGTGTTTTTCAAACCCCAGAAAATGATGGGTGAATTTCTACCTTAAATTGCACACTGACTAATCCAGATGTTGTAGTTTGCCCCCAAAAAATGGTGATTTGCAATGTTTTAAAAGCTCAGATGCAGTGCTGGTGCTTTGAGCATGTATGAAATGGCCGCCGCAGCCACCCACCTAACTAACAGAATTATAAAAGTTGTTGTTTTTTTTGGTCAATGGGCTCAGGGCAGGGTAAAACGATTGTGTCCTGCACCCACACAACTATTTCTAGGTAGATCGCTGAGTTAGATTCTCTCCTATTCTCTCCCTGAAATCACAAGTCCAGCAGCATCCTCTCCCTACACTTGTAACAGCAGAGTGACGTGCAGCGCTACGTGACTCAAGCTTATATAGAGCCTGGGTCACATGCTGCTCTGGCCAATCACAGCCATGCCAATAGTAGGAAAGCGCCGAACACCGAACCCAAACTTTTTTACAGAAATGTTCGGGTTCGGGTCCGGGGTCCAAAAATCCAAAAGTTCGGTACGAACCCGAACTTTACAGTTCGGGTTCGCTCATCCCTAATAGTAACAAACGACATTCGAACAAATCATTTCTACTGGTGTGCTATACCAGTTGCCCCCCCAAAATAGTGATTGAAGCAGGGGTGTTATATACCAATTATATATTTTCTATATAGTGAAGTTGGGTAGTGCTGTATTTGTTTGTGGTTTTGCTGCGTTACCTCAGCTACAGATAGTGACAAACGCAATTCGAACAAAAAAATTCTACTGGTGAGAAATACCAGTTGCCCCCCCAAAAAATGTGATTGAAACAGGGTTCTTATATACCAATTATATGCTTTCTATATAGTGCATTTGGGTAGTGCAGCATTTGTTTGAGGTTTAGCTGCGTTACCTCAGCTACAGATAGTGACAAATGCCATTGGAACAAATATTTTCTACTGGTGTGATATACCACTTGCCCCCCCAAAAAAGTGATTGAAGCAGGGGTGTTATATACCAATTATATACTTTCTATATAGTGCATTTGGGTAGTGCAGCATTTGTTTGAGGTTAACTGTATTACCTCAGCTACATATAGTGACAAACGCCACAGGAACAAATATTTTCTACTGGTGTGATATACCAGTTGCCCCCCAAAAAAGGTGATTGCTGCAGAGGTGTTATATGCCAATTATATACTTCCTATATAATGCATTTGGGTAGTGCAGCATTTGTTTTTTTTTTGTTTTTTGTGTTACCTCGGCCACACAGAGTTCCAAAACGCAATTGGAACCAATAATATCTACTGGTGCGATTTACCAGTTGCCCCCCAAAAATTTTTTATTGAAGCAAGTGTTATATACCAATAATATACTTTCTATATAGTGCATGTGGTTAGTGCAACATTTGTTTGAGGTTTTGCTGCGTTATCTCAGCTACATATGACAAACGCCATTGCAACAAATAATTTCTACTGGTGTAATATACCAGTTGCCCCTCTAAAAAGTGATTGAAGCAGGAATGTTATAATCTAATTATATACTTTCTATATAGTGCAGTTTGGTAGTGCAGCATTTGTTTGCTTTTTTGCTGCGTTACTGCAGCTACAGATATTGACAAATGACATTGGAACAAATCATTTCTACTGGGGTAAAATACCAGTTGCCCCTAAAAAATATGATTGATGCAGGGGTGTTATATACCAATTATTTACTTTCTATAAATTGAATTTGGGTAGTGCAGCATTTGCTTGCTGCTTCGCTGTATTTCCTCAGCTACAGATAGTGAAAAAAGCCATTGGAACAAATAATTTCTACTGGTGTGATGAACCAGTTGCCCCCCCAAAAAAAGTGATTGAAGCAGTGGTGTTATATACAATTTATATACTTTCTATATAGTTCATTTTGAAACTGCACCATTTGTTTGCGGTTTTGCTGCGTTACCTCAGATATAGATAGTGACAAACAACATTGAAACAAATAATTACTACTGGTGTGATATAACAGTTGCCCCTCAAAAAACTGAGTGAAACAGGAGTATTATATACCAATAATATACTTTCTATATAATGCATTTGGGAAGTGCAGCATTTGTTTTCGGTTTTTCTGTGTTACCTCAGCTACACAGAGTGCCAAATGCTATTGGAACCAATAATTTCTACTGGTGTGATTTACCAGTAGTGATGGATGAACACCTGCCGGGACGGATCGCGAACGCGATCAAATGTTCGTGAACCGCAAGTTCACTGCAGGTCCCATTCATTTTAATGGCAGGCGAACCTGAAAAACCATCAGTTTATATTTGCAGCCAAGAAATAATTACTAGAAGTGCACAAATAGTCCCCCAACATGGACAGTGACATACCAGATGTATTATTCGAATTTGCAATCTCCATTCATTATGTTTTTCAATGCGAAATATCAGCAATATAATTTTCGCGTATGCACATGCGCAAATGCACTATACAGTACCCAAATGCACTATAAATAAAGTATATTGGTATATAACACCCCGCTTCAATTAGATTTTTGTGGAATGACTGGTATATCACACCAGTAGAAATTATTTAAGAATAGGACATTTAAATTTTTTTGCGGAAACTGAAGCACTGATGTGGATCCGCAAATTTGGATGCAGACAGCACATTCCGGCCCCATTGAAAATTAATGGGCCTGCACCCGTTCTGCAAAAGGGATGCAGACCCATTTTGCGGACGTGTGAATGGAAAAGATATCCCTCAAAATGAAAATATTATTATAATTATTAAAGTTAAGCAAAAAGCATAGATGTGGTAGGCAATAACAAGTGCTCGGCGGCACCAAATCAGAAACCATATGTCCTACCACAATCCGGGGGGTTCCAGTGCACATCCATGAATCCCGGAGGGAAAGCAAAAAAACATCCATCCCTGGGCTAGATGATGATGGTGGTATTGAAGGACAGGGTGGGCAAAGTACTGTCCCTGATATTGCCCTACAGGGGGATGCTATTGTGGCCCTGATAGCCTAATCACAGACCACCCGCCCTGATAAGAGCGACCCCGTCCGGAACCTTACCCTATATAAAAATGGCCCTAGTAAGCCCCTAGCCCCTAGGCCCCTAGGCCCCTGACTTCCAGGTGATCACTATATAGATCTATGTGTTTTTGACTCATTATAAAAGTTAATTATAAGTATATTGCACCCCTCTGTGTATCACACATCGATAGCACACCTATACTAGTCCTTAAAATGACTTTTGTGGCCCTATTAGCTAGCGTTTGGTGTCCCTAACAGGCTGTCCCTGCTCCACACAGCAACCTCTCCCTACACTGGCAAAACACTGAATGTAAAATGGCGACCAGATCAGGTTTATTTATAAGGTAGGGGGTATGTCCACGTGCTGAAATGTCTCAATTGGCTGTCCTGTACCACCTGATGGATGTGTCATGGGTCAAAGTTCTTCATAATGTAAAAGAATATGGCGGGCGCAAATTTCTCTATATGTTTGCTTGTTCGGCGAATCGCGAACACGCAAAGTTTGCCGCGAAACAACCGCCAGGCGAACCGCAAGGCAATCTCTATTTACCAGTTGCCTCCCATAAAAAAATGATTGAAGCAGGGGTTTTATATACCAATTATATACTTTCTAAATAGTACACTTTAGTAGTGCAACATTGGTTTGCGGTTTTGCTGCGTTATCTCAGGTACAGTAAGCAACAAACACCATTGCAACAAATAATTTCTACTGGTGTGATATACCAGTTGCCCCTTGAAAAAACTGAGTGAAGCAGGAGTGTTATATACTAATTATATACTTTCTATATAGTAAGGTTGGGTAGCGCAGGATTTGTTTGCTTTTTTGCTGCGTTACCTCAGCTACAGATAGTGACAAATGACATTGGAACAAATATTTTCTACTGGTGTAAAATACCAGTTGCCCCCTAAAAAAACTAATTGAAGCAGGGGTGTTATATACCAATTATATATTTTCTATAAATTGAATTTGGGTAGTGCAGCATTTGTTTGCTGCTTCACTGTATTTCCTCAGCTACAGATAGTGGAAAACGCCATTGGAGCAAATAATTTCTATTGGTGTAATATACCAGTTGCCCCCCAATAAAACTGATTGAAGCAGGGGTGTTATATACCAATTATATCCTTTCTATATAGTGAGGTTGGGTAGTGCAGCATTTGTTTGCGGTTTTGCTGCGTTACCTCAGCTACAGATAGTGACAAACGCCATTGGAACAAACTATTTCTACTGGTGTGATATACCAGTTGACCCCCCAAAAAAGTGATTGAAGCAGGAATGTTATAATCTAATTATATACTTTCTATATAGTGAGGTTGGGTAGTGCAGCATTTGTTTGCTTTTTTGCTGCGTTACTTTAGCTACAGATATTGACAAATGAAATTGGAACAAATAATTTCTACTGGTGTGATATACCAGTTCCCCCCCAAAAAAAGTGATTGAAGCAGGGGTGTTATATACCAATAATATACTTTCTATATAGTGCAGTTTGGTAGTGCATCATTTGTTTGCTTTTTTGCGGTGTTACCTCAGCTACAGATAGTGACAAACGCCATTGGAACAAATAATTTCTACTGGTGTGATATACCAGTTGCCCCCCCAAAAAAGTGATTGAAGCAGGGGTGATATATGCCAATTTTATAATTTCTATATAGTGCAGTTGGGTAGTGAAGCATTTGTGTCACGAGAGGCAGACGACGGGCTTCCTGTTTCCGGCGCCGCTGTCGGCCTCTGATCTCGCAGCAGCCAGGACATTCTAGTCCCCTTGCTGCGCTCTCCTATCTGCGGCATCCCGGTTGCCATGGTGACGGTGGAGGTGGGAATTTTGGCCGCACTCCTCCTGTAGGAGCGGCCGACGCTCCCCGTCACCATGGGGACCAGCTGAGGCTGAGTGACGAGCTAGGCACTCGGCTACTGTCAGGGAGGAGGGATCATGTGCCACTGGCCATGTCACATGACTCATTCCCTCCACTATTTAAACAGGCAACCTGCTGGCCACAGGTTGCCTGTGATTTTCATCTCTTAGGCTGTGTATTGTTGTTGTTTGCTGACCTCTGGAATTGACCTTTGACTTGCTTCCTGACACCTCTTCTGCCTTCTCCCTGAACCTTAACTTGACCTTCCGGATTTTGGACCTCGGCTTGCCTTCAGATTTTGTCTTGCATCTTCCCTGATACTGACGTGACCTCCTGGACTTTGACCTTGGTTCGCTCTCGGATTTGTCTCTGTTTCCTCCCTTTTACCGATGTGACCTCCTGGACTGACCTCGGTTAGTTGACCCGCCTTGCCCTTCCGTTTTTGGAGGTACTTGCTTGTTTTACCTCTCTGTCCGCTCTAGTGCTGCTTCTCATTGCCTGTCCGCTTCCCTGCTGTCTCCATCTCTCTGCTTGCACTTACACAGGTCAGGGACTGTCGCCCAGTTGCGCCCCGTCACCTAGGGCAGGTGGTCCAAGTAGGCAGGGACAGGGGACTGGGTGGCAGCTCAGGGGGGGCACTTCCGCTCTATCCTACTATCCGTGACAATTTGTTTGTGGTTTAGCTTTGTTACCTCAGCTACAGATAGTGCCAAACGACATTGGAACAAATAATTTCTACTGATGTGATCTGCCAGTTGTCCCCCAAAAAAGTGATTGAACCAGTGGTGTTATATACCATTTATAAACTTTCCATATAGTGCATTTGGGTAGTAAAGCATTTGTTTGCGGTTCAGTTGCCTTAACTCAGCTACAGATAGTGACAAACAACATTGGAACAAAAAATTTCTACTGGTCTTATATACCAGTTGCCCCCTCCAAAAAAGTGATTGAAGCAAGGGTGTGATATTCCAATTATTTACTTTCTATATAGTGCATTTGGGTACTGCAGCATTTGTTTGCGGTTTTGCTGCGTTACCTCAGCTACAGATAGTGACAAACGAAATTGGAACAAATAATTTCTACTGGTGTGATATACCAGTTGCACCCTAAAAAAAGTGAATGAAGCAGGGGTGTTATATACCAATTATATACGTTCTATATAGTGCATTTGGGTAGTGCGGTTTTGCTCTGTTACCTCAGCTACAGATATTGACAAACGACATTGGAACAAATAATATCTACTTATGTGATATACCAATTGCTTCCCCCAAAAAATGGATAATAGCAGGGGTGTTATATACCAATTATATACTTTCTATATAGTGCATTTGGGTAGTGCAGCATTTGTTTGCGTTTTGTTGCGTTACCTCAGCTACAGATAGTGACAAACTCTATTGGAACAAGTAATTTGTACTGGTGTGATATACCAGTTGCACCCCAAAAAAACTGATTGAAGCAGGGGTGTTATATACCAATTATGTACTTTCTATATAGTTCATTTGGGTATTGCAGCAATTGTTTGCGGTTTAGCAGCATTACCTCAGCTACAGATAGTGACAGACAACATTGGAACAAATAATTTCTACTGCTGTGATATACTAGTTGCCCCCCCAAAAAAGTGATTAAAGCTAAGGTGTTATATATAGAGTTGAGCGGACACCTGGATGTTCGGGTTCGACGGGTTCGGCCGAACTTTGGAAAAAAGTTCGAGTTCGGGACCCGAACTTGACCCCAAACCCAAACCCCATTGAAGTCAATGGGTACCCGAACTTTTGAGCACTAAAATGGCTGTAAAAATGTCATGGAAAGGGCTAGATGGCTGCAAATGGCATCAAAATGTGGCTAAGAGCATGGCAAGTGCTCTGCAAACAAATGTGGATAGGGAAATGACTTTAAATAACATAAAATAAGTAAAAATTAAAAATAATAATCTTGATCTTGGAATACAAGGTCCATATGGAGTAGGAGGTTGAGGAGGCGGTGGATGTGGCGGTGTAGGTGGAAGCGGCGGTGGAGGAAGAGGTAGCCTACACTGGTTTTTGGTTTTAAATTTAATTTTTTAAATTAGGGTACACCCCAAAACATTGCGAAATGTAACCTGTGATAACCCCTTGCAGTCGTGCTAAATACACGTTCAGACAATACACTGGCTGTAGGACAGGCCAGCACCTCCAAGGGGTAACGGGCAAGCTCAGTGCCCAATTTGGAGACCCAGAAGTTGCAGGGGCTGACCCCTGTCAGTCAGTTCGTGTAGGCGTGTGCAAACTTACTGCCCCACCATGTCGCACGTCCACGTGATGTTCACGATCCAATTTGATATCTGCTCTATCAACTTTCGATGTTCTTTTATGCGCCTACCATGGTGATCACGGGTGGCGGGGAATCAGGGTTCCACGCCGGAGAGGGAGCGTGAGAAAGAGAGACCACATCCAAGGGAGGATTAATTTTTTCTAATTTAAAATGATAGAGTTGAAATATGGGAGAAATTATTAAAGCATAAAAGTGTGACAACTTTTTAAAGTTTAAGCATTGAATTGTGGCGCGCATTAATTACTGAAGAATTTATAAAATTTTATTCCCTGTCACCTATGCAGAGCAGGGGTTTATTCACGTCTAAAATTGTATAATGTCAACCCAAGAATGTAACTGTGAAAAAAATTGTGAAATTTATTAAGCTGTCAACTAGGTAGAGGAGTGGTACATCACACCCAAAAATCGGTGAATTTCACCAGAAAATGTAACTGACAAATTAAATTTTTTTTTTTTACCGGTCTAATAGGTATAGCAGTGGTACAGCACACCCAAAATTTTTTGAATTTCACCAGAAAATGAAACTGACTAATTATTTTATTTTTTAAACCTGTCTACTAGGTATAGCAGTGATACATCACACCCAAAAATTGTTGAATTTTAACTGAAAATGTAACTGACAATTTATTTTAATTTTTTTATCGGTCTACTAGGTATAGCAGTGGTACTATACACACAAAAATTGGTGAATTTCACCCGAAAATGTAAATGACAAAGTAGTGAAATGACATAAAATAAAATAAACAAATAAAAAAAAAATTGATTTATGAGTTGGAGTTCCATATGGAGTAGGAGTTTGAGGAGGTGGTGGACGTAGCGGTGTAGGTGAAAGCGGCGGTGGAGGAGGACGAGGTAGCCAACACAGGTTCTTGGTTTTAATTTTATTTTTTTAAATTAGGGTACACTCCAAAAGAGTGTGAAATATCCAAAATACAAGAATGAGCAATTGCGCTGCAGTATAACAAATGCTGGTTAGTGCCGGTATAAATGTCTATTCTGCAGAAAGTACGGACAAGTCCTGAGGGATCCATGCCTGGTTCATTTTAATGAACGTGAGCTTGTCCACATTGGCTGTGGACAGGCGGCTGCGCTTGTCTGTGATGACGCCCCCTGCCGTGCTAAACACACGTTCAGATAATACACTGGCTGCAGGGCAGGCCAGCACCTCCAAGGCGTAAAAGGGCAAGCTCAGGCCATGTGCCCAATTTGGAGACCCAGAAGTTGAAGGGGGCAGACCCGTCATTTAGTACGTGTAGGCGTGTGCACACATATTGCACCACCATGTTGGTGAAATGCTGCCTTCTGCTAAGACGTTCCATATCAGCTGGTTGTGCTGGTTGTTGTGGCGTGCTGACAAAGCTTTTCCACATTTAGGCCATGCTAACCCTGCCTTCTGAGGTGCTGGTGGTGCCCTAGCTGCGTTGGAGACCTCTTCTTTTTCCTCTGCCTTCGCCTTGTGCTTCCACTGTGCCCCCGTTGTCAGGTGGGAATACGTTGTCCTTGTAACGGGGATCCAGCAGCGTGGACACCCAGTAATCAGCACAAGTTACAATGTGGGCAACTCGGTGGTCGTTGCGGAGACACTGCAGCATGTAATCGCTCATGTGTGCCAGGCTGCCCAGAGGCAACGAAAAGCTGTCCTCTGTGGGAGGTGTATTGTCTGTATCCTCTGCATCCCCCCAGCAATGCACTAGTGATGGCCATGAGCTGGTCTGGGTGCCACCCTGCTGTGAACCTGGTTCCTCCTCCTCCATCTTCTCCTCCTCCTCGTCATCCTCCAGAACTGTGCCCTGGCTGGACAATTGTGTACCTGGCGTTTGTGTGTGCAGGAACCCACCCTCGTAGCCACTTGTGAATGACTGGCCGGAAACCCAACAAAATGATCCCTCTTCCTCCTCCTGTGCCACCTCCTCTTTCATCATCGCCAGGAGCGTTTTTTAAAGGAGGCATAGAAACGCTGAGAACGGCGTTATCGGCACTGGCCATGTTGGTGGAGTACTCGAAACAGCGCAACAAGAAACACAGGTCTCGCATGGAGGCCCAGTCATTGGTGGTGAAGTGGTGCAGTTCCGCCGAGCGACTCACCTGTGCGTGCTGCAGCTGAAACTCCACTATCGCCTGCTGCTGTTCGCACAGTCTGGCCAGCATGTGCAAGGTGGAGTTCCACCTTGTGAGCACGTTTCATATGAGGCAGTGAGCGGGAATGTCGAAGTTATGCTGCAGCGCTGACAGGAGAGCAGCAGCAGAGTGAGAACACCGAAAGCGCGCACAGACGGCCCGCACTTTATGCAGCAGCTCTGACATATCGGGCTAAATTTTAAGGAATCTCTGCACCACCAAATTCAGCACATGCGCCAGTCAAGGGATGTGCGTCAAACCGGCTAGTCCCAGAGCTGCTACGAGATTTCGACCATTATCGCACACCACCAGGCCGGGCTTGAGGCTGACTGGCACAAACCACTCATCGGTCTGTTGTTCAAGGCCCATCCACAGCTCCTGCGCGGTGTGGGGTTTGTCCCCCAAACAGATAAGTTTTAAAACTGCCTGCTGTCGTTTACCCCTGGCTGTGCTGAAGTTGGTGGTGAAGGTGTTACGCTGACCAGATGAGGAGCCGGTAGAGGATGAGGAAGCAGAGTAGGAGGAGGAAGCAACAGGAGGCAAACTGAAGTGCCCTGCAATCCTCGGTGGTGGAAGGACATGCGCAAAACTGCTATCCGTCTCAGGCCCAGCCGCCACTGCATTTACCCAGTGTGCTGTTATGGAGATATAACGTCCCTGACCGTGCTTACTGGTCCACGTATCCGTAGTGAGATGCAACTTGCCACAGATGGCGTTGCGCAGTGCACACCTGATTTTGTCCCCCACTTGGTTGTGCAGGGAAGAGATGGCTCGCCTGGAAAAGTTGTGGCGGCTGGGCACAACGTACTGTGGGACAGCCACCACCATAAGGCCTTTAAAACTATCCGTCTCCACCAGACGGAATGACAGCATTTCAAAGGCCAGTAATTTTGAAATGCTGGCATTCAGGGCTAGTGATCGCGTGTGGGTACTGGGGTACTTCCTCTTCCTCTCCAGCGTTTGGGAGATGGAGAGCTGAACGCTTCCGTGGGACAATGTGGAGATGCTTGGTGACCCAGGTGGTGGTGTTGCTGGAAGATCCTCTGTTTGCGGGGTGGCAGGTGCCACTGTCACTCCAGAGGTGGATGAAGAGGCCGAGACTGCAGCAGAAGAGGAAGCAGAAGGAGCCAGAGACCTTTCTTGGTTTTTGAGGTGTCTACTCCACTGCAGCTCGTGCTTTGCACTTAAATGCCTGGTCATGCAGGTTGTGCTCAGGTTGAGAACGTTTATGCCTCGCTTCAGGCTCTGATTGCACAGCGTGCAAACCACTCATGTCTTGTTGTCAGCACATTATCTGAAGAACTGCCACGCCAGGAAACTCCTTGGAGCTGGCTTTGGTGTGCTCGGTCCCTTGCTGCGGTGGGCAGTAGCAGGCGTACTGCGTACCTTGTCGGTCTACACACTTTCGAAAGCCCCAGCAGTTGGCACCTGTGTTTCGTCATCATCCGAGACGTGCTGTGATGGTCCTCCCATGTACTCATCTTGAAATATAAGTGGTTGGGCATCGGTGCACTCAATCTCTTCCACTTCTGGGGCAGGGATAGGTGGATGGCCCTGGGAAACCCTGCTGACAGAGTCATCAAAAAGCAGAAGAGACTGCTGCATGACTTGGGGCTCAGACTGCTTGGCTGATTTGGAAGGGGATGAGGTGAAAGACTGATGGACATCGGCTGCAGGTGCCAACTGTGGTCTTTCAGCAGGAGACTGGGTGGGAGACAATGTGAAGGAACTGGATCCACTGTCAGCAACCCAATCTACTATCGCCTGTACTTGTTCAGGCCTCACCATTCGTAGAGCCGCATTAAGCCCGACCAAATACCGCTGCAGGTTCTGTCGCCTACTCGCACCTGAGGAAGGGTTTTCACTTGTGTGTGTAGCTGGCACAGATCGACCACGTCCTCTACCTGCAACAGGAGCTCCACCAGCAGCACCACGACCTGGGCCACGTCCCTTATTTGACGCTCTCCTCATATCTCTCGAATTTAGGTTCTTGCCCTAAATGGGTGTTTAATTAATAGTAGAATAGAACGACAGTATGTAAAGGGTGTATCTCACACTTACAGATGCAGACTAGGCCGCACAATTTTTTTTTTGCTCAAACGGGTGTTTGTTTAATAACTGAATTTGACAGCAGTATATAACCCTTGAATTTCACACGTGCTGATGCTGCAAGGCCAGAAAAATAGTGGAATCTGGAAAAAAAGTGTGCTTTTAAAAACACAGAAAATGATGGCTGTATTTCAAGCTTAAATTGCACACAGACTAAGGCCTCCTGCACACGACAGTATGGCTTTTTCAGTGTTTTGCGGTCCGTTTTTCACGGATCCGTTGTTCCGTTTTTTGTTTCCGTTGTGTTTCCGTTTCTGTTCCTTTTTTCCGTTCCGTTTTTCCGTATGGCATATACAGTATACAGTAATTACATAGATAAAATTGGGCTGGGCATAACATTTTCAATAGATGGTTCCGCAAAAAACGGAACGGAAACGGAATACATACGGATGCATTTCCGTATGTGTTCCGTTTTTTTGCGGACCCATTGACTTGAATGGAGCCACGGAACGTGATTTGCGGGCAATAATAGGACATGTTCTATCTTTAAACAGAACGCAAAAACGGAAATACAGAAACGGAATGCATACGGAGTACATTCCGTTTTTTTTGCGGAAACCATTGAAATGAATGGTTCCGTATACGGAACGCAAAAAACGGCCAGTAAACGGGGGGGAAAAACGGTCGTGTGCAGGAGGCCTAATCCAGATGTTGTATATTGCCAAAAAAGTGTTTTTTTGGTAACAGAATATGAAAGCTGTATATATTAAACTTGAATTTAACACTTGCAGATCTGGAAAATAGTGGTTTTTGGCAAAAAAGAGTGTTTTTAAAAACACAGAAAATGATGGCTGTATTTCTAGCTTAAATTGCACACTGACTAAGCCTGCAAATGCACCAGATGTTGTAAATTGCCCAAAAAAAAAAACATATATTTTTTAAAACATTATTTGTGCTGTTTTTAAAGCTTGGATTTCAATGTCCCAAAAGCTCAGATGTAGTGCTGGTGCACTGAGCTTGCATAAAATGTCACCCACACAACACAATGTATGTAGATCGCTGAGTTAGATTCACCTTTTGAGCAAAGATTCTCTCCTATCCTCTCCCTACACTAAGCACAGCAGAGTGACGGACGGTGCTACGTGACTCCAGCTTATATAGAGGCTGGGTCACATGCTACACTGGCCAATCACAGCCATGCAATTAGTAGGCATGGCTGTGATGGCTTCTAAGGGCACAGTGTTAAACGCTTGTTGATTTTCTGCTCTGCAGCCTTTCAAAAAGCGCAGAGAAATCACTGAACACCGAACCGAAACCCAAACTTTTAATGAAATGTTCGGGTTCCAAAAATCCTAAAGTTCGGTATGAACCCGAACTTTAAAGTTCGGGTTCGCTCAACCCTAGTTATATACCAATTATATACTTTCTATATAGTGCTTTTGGATACTGTAGTATTTGTTTGAGGTTTTGCTACCTCACCTTAGATACAGATAGTGACAAACGACATTGAAACAAATAATTTCTACTGGTGTGATATACCAGTTTGCCCCCCAAAAAACTGACTGAAACAGGAGTGTAATATACCAATTATATACTTTCTATATAGTGCATTTGGGTATCGCAGCATTGGTTTGCAGATTTGCTGCGTTACCTCAGCTATAGATAGTGACAAACGACATTGGAACAAATCATTTCTATTGGTGTGATATACTAGTGTTGATCACGAATATTCGAATTGCGAATATCGGCACTTTGAGAATTCGCAAATATTTAGAATATAGCGATATATATTCGTAATTTCGAATATTCGAGATTTTTTTTTAATCAGTACACATCATCCCTCCTGTTTCTAGCTTGTGGGCCAATGAGAAGGCTGAAATATCTTTGATTTTAGGAGTAGTGTCGATTGCGAATTTTCGTAATATAATAATTTGCTATTTTGCTATATATTCTTGTTTTAGAATATTATGAATATTCTAAAAAACGAATATATTGTAATATAGCGAATATTCGAAAAAAAAAAACGAATATAGAGCAATTTAGCTAATATACAATATAATAGTTGTCATTTTTTTCTCATCTGAAGTTCAGATTTGAAAAAAAATACTATAAAAAAAAAAAAAAAAAGATTATAGCACTATATTAGCTAAATTGTTCTACATTTGTTTTAGTTTTTTTTTTAGAATATTCGCTATATTGCTATATATTCTTGTTTTAGAATATTACGAATATTCTAAAAAACAAATATATTAGTTTTTTAGAATATTCGTCTTTTTTTATTTATCTGTAAAGTTGTTCCACTTTTGCATACTCCTCCCCGACAAGCGTCCCCTTCACCATGGGAACGCCTGGGGGTTAGAATACACCATCGGCTCTGACTTTTCACGATCTAATTTATTCTCATTCCAATATTGAAATTTGTGAATATTCTACGAAATATTCACGAAATATTGCGAATTTGAATATGACCCCTGCCGCTCATCACTATGATATACCAGTTGCCTGCCAATAAAACTGATTGAAGCAGGGGTGTGATATACCAATTATTTACTTTCTATATAGTGCATTTGGGTAGTGCAGCATTTGTTTGCGGTTTTTCTGCATTACCTCAGCTACAGATAGTGACAAACGACATTGGAACAAATAATTTCTACTGATGTGATTTACCAGATGCCCCCCCAAAAAAGTATTTGAAGCAAGGGTGTTATATACCAATTATTATTATTGCAACCCCTCTTGTGGATGACAAGGCCAGAGACATGATGCTCAATATTGCGGATACTGCCCCAAAGCGGAATGGAGGACCAAGAATACGTTGGGAAATGGATCATGAAAACCAACTGAACCTTGTAAAGTTTTGGTTCTAGTGTGAGTACTGGCAATGCCCTAGCCTCAGGAGATCGTGGAACCGAAACCTAACTGCCTGGACTATGCAGGAATGAGGGCCAAAAAGAACCATGTAGATAGGAAGAGAATAGTTCCCCAGACAACAGCTATCTGCTAGCCGTGGTCCGCGCGTTGTTCTACTGTGTGCCCCTGAGAATTGTTTTAACGCTTGAGACGTGAAGACCGACCTACTATCTGAATCTTCTAACCTTAGGAATTGCTGGACCTTGTCCAAAACCCGATTCAATCTCCCCCGCTGCCACCAATGATAGGGGGGGAGATTTTAATTAGGAGGGGGAGGGAGGGGAGAGGGCCCACTGGCCACCAACGAGTTAACTACAGGGGAGGGAGGGGGGGCCCACTGGCCACCAATGAGTTAACTACAGGGGAGGGAGGGGGGCCGGCCGCACTGGCCACCAACGAGTTAACTACAGGGGAGGGCGGGGGGCCGGCCGCACTGGCCACCAACGAGTTAACTACAGGGGAGGGAGGGGAGGGAGGGGAGGGAGGGGGGGGGGGCCCACTGGCCACCAACGAGTTAACTACGAGGGAGGGGGGCCGGCCGCACTGGCCACCAATGTGTTAACTACAGGGGGGGGCTGCCCCCTGCTGCCTGGCAGCACCTGCCAGGCAGCAGGGGGCAGTCATGTACACAGTTCTTTTAGTATATTCTAACCTGAAGCGTCCCCATCACCATGGGAACGCCTCTGTGTTAGAATATACTGTCGGATTTGAGTTTCACGATCTAACTCATATCCGACAGTATATTCTCACATAGAGGCGTTCCCATGGTGATGGGGACGCTTCAAGTTAAAATATACCATCGGATTGGAGAAAACTCTGATCCTATGGTATATTACATTGAAAGTCAATGGGGGACGGATCCGTTTGAAATTGCACCATATTGTGTCAACGTCAAACGGATCCGTCCCTATTGACTTGCATTGTAATTCAGGACGGATCCGTTTGGCTCCGCACGGCCAGGCGGACACCAAAACGACTTTTTTTTCATGTCCGTGGATCCTCCAAAAATCAAGGAAGACCCACGGACAAAAAAACTGGCACGGATCACGGAAAAACGGAACCCGTTTTTGCTGACCGCAAAAAAATACGGTCGTGTGCATGAGGCCTAACTAAAATGAAACCTAAATAACATAAGCTGGCAAGCAGGTAAAGATGTGAGTCATTCAAAACCAAAAGCATAGCTACACAGGTGGACAGACAACCATTGGTCGGAACCCTGAAGCCATGGGTCCGAAGCAACCACCAGGGGCCCATGGGGCCGGGCAGCCGCTGGGATGCGAACCTTAAGAATTAAGGACAGCTGGGGAAAAGATTGGGGCTTAACCCGACGGGTTTAGTAATCAACCAGGACTCGATAACCTAGAAAGACAAAGACATGGGGTAAAGCTTCTTAATAAAATGAGGCTGAAATGAACCGCAAGTACTAATCTGTAAAATATAAATGAACAAAAGAAAACTTCTGAAAGGTGTGCCACGGAAAATAGTATCAGATGGCCGTATGACCTACCAATGTCGATGACAATTGGGAAATCCTCGAAGCCAAGAGCCACTCCAGTGAGTCCCTTATGGCGGGAGCCATGCGTGCGAGTCCCTTATGGCGGGAGCCATGCGTGCGAGTCCCTTATGGCGGGAGCCATGCGTGCGAGTCCCTGATGGGAGCCATGCGTGCGAGTCCCTGATGGCGGGAGCCATGCATGCGAGTCCCTTATGGCGGGAGCCATGCGTGCGAGTCCCTTATGGCGGAACCATATCAGATGACCGTGCGAACTACCAATGACGATGCCAGTCGTGAGGTCCTATAAGCGTACCGACGCTCGTGCGAGTCTCTTATGGGAGGAGCCATGCGTGCGAGACTCTTATGGCGGAAAAAAGTATCAGATGGCCGTGCGAACTACAAGTGTCGGTGCCAATTGTGAGGTCCTATAAGCGAAGAGCCACTCGTGCGAGCCTCTTATGATTATATTTATTTTTTTAATAAACCACTTATGCAGCACCAGAATGCCTTGGGGACTCTCATAACCATGACCCCCTCATACAGCAAACCTGGGACACTAACCAGCCTACAACCATGTCGTACCCCTAACAAACAAAACATAAAAAAAACGGTCATAGGGCCCCCGAAGCCAGAGGGATGACGTTGCGGTGACGATAAGTAATTAAAACGTAAGCCGGACCTGATGGGATATGCAGCGACTTGAATGATTGGATTGGCTAGAAGGTGGCCTAAGGAACATAACTGCCAACAGGTGTTGAAAATATAGACATTAGTAATCCGAAGCACGTGCATGCATAAAACACTAACCACCGCGAACCATAAAACGTAAACATGAAATTGAAACAGAGATGGGAGGAAAAACAAGAGCCTGAGGCATTGCAAGTTCGCTAAGGCTACTTTCACACTAGCGTTCGGGTGTCCGCTCGTGCGCTCCGTTTGAAGGGGCTCACGAGTAGTGATGAGCGGCAGGGGCAATATTCGAATTCGCGATATTTCGCGAATATTTGGGTGAATATTCGCCATATATTCGAAAATTCGCGAATTCATGATCTCCAGGCATTAATTTCTTGATTGCGAAAATTTGCATAAAATTCGCATAAAATTTTCGCATAAAAATTCGCATGAACTGGTATTTTAAAAAAAATCGAATATTCGCGATTACGAATATATTTAGCGATATTCTAAATATTCGCGAATTCTCGAAGTGACGATATTCGCGATTAAAATTCGCAATTCGAATATTCGTGATCAACACTACTCACGAGCGGCCCGAACGCATCCGTCTGGCCCCAATGCATTCTCAGTGGAGGCGGATCCACTGAGAATGCATCCGCCTGCCAGCGCTCAGCCTCCGCTCCGCTCAGTGAGCGGACACCTGAACGCTGCGGAGGCGAGCGGATCAGTCCAGACTTACAATGTAAGTCAATGGGGACGGATCCGCTTGAAGATGACACCATATGGCTCAATCTTCAAGCGGATCCGTTCCCCATTGACTTACAATGTAAAGTCTGAACGGATCCGCTCAGGCTACTTTCATACTTAGAAAATTTTCTAAGTTTTAATGCAGACGGATCCGTTCTGAACGGATGCGAACGTCTGCATTATCGGAGCGGATCCGTCTGATGAAACATCAGACGGATCCGCTCCGAACGCTAGTGTGAAAGTAGCCTAAGAGAATTCTCTTACCGTGACAAACAAATGAACAGCTTGTAAAAACATAGCAGGAAACTTACTCCTATTGGCCCACTAACCTCCGCTGAGGAGCTCTTAGGTGAACTGGGGCAGGAGACCAATCTGAGTGAATGCGAACCAGAAGTAAAAGGAGACCAGTCTGAGTGATTATGAACCAGGATTAAAGAAGACCAAAAATAAATAAATAAAATTTTTCTCACTGAGGTGAACAGAAAAGTAGGCCTATGGAATGTAACAGACCACTGAGGAAAGGAACGTAAGCCTGAAAAGAACGCAGTTATGTTTGTCAGGAGAGAGGTACCAGAGCGGTGGGTGCAGACTGCCCCGGTGAGATTATTGAGTAAAACCATGGCATAGCAATGAACAGGAGAATGCAGCTTTGAGTGGGAGGAGAGTACAACACATGATGTAACAACAAATGGGTGAATGCAGCTTTGGATGTGAGTGGTACTTAAAAAAACATGGTATGGGCGCAGCTCTGAGTATGGGTAGCGCATGAAAAGCATGGTATAAGACCTCATGCTCACGGTCCGCAAAACGGGGTTCCGTTGTTCCGTGATCCGTTTCCGTTTTTGTTTCCGAGTGTCTTCCTTGATTTTTGGAGGCATGAAAAGTGAAAAAAAAATCTAGTCAAGTTTGCCTTGAAAATGATAGGAAAAAAACGGACACTGATCACGGACGCGAATGACAATCTTGTGTGCCTCCGTGTTTTTTCACGGACCCATTGACTTGAATGGGTCAGCGAACCGTTGTCCGTGAAAAAAATAGGACAGGTCCTATTTTTTTGACGGACTGGAAACACGGATCAGGGACGCGGATGACAAACGGTGCATTTTCCGAGTTTTCAACGGACCCATTGAAAGTCAATGGGTCCGCAGAAAATCACGGAAAACGGAACAACAGACACGGACCACAACAACGGTCGTGTGCATGAGGCCTAAAGCAGACGTATAAATGCAATCTGAAAGTGAGCAGAGTATTGACGTGATGCGAAAGCAAACACGTGAAAGCAGCTCTAGTAGTGAATGGAGTATAGGACAAGATGTAAAAGCAGACATGCAGACGCAGCTTTGGATGTGAACGCAATATTAACTTGATGTGACAGCAGATATGGAAAGCGGCTTTGGTGAGTGGGGTATACGACCTGGTGTAGCAGTAGAAGTGTGAACACAACTTTGGGTATAAGCAGAGCATGAAATTTGGTATAACAGCAGCTCTGGTTGTGAACGGAGCATAACATAGATGTAACAGCGACGTGAATGCAGTTCTTGAAATGGGCCTGGAAAGAACCTGTAGTAGCATAGGACGTGTGAACGCAGCTCTGGGTGCGAGTAGAGCAAACATGATATACCGATAGACGTATGAATGCAACTCTGGTCGTGGGTGGAGTGCAAAAAATGATTTGACAGCGTAGTGTGAATGCACCTCTGGGTGTGGCCGAGAAATTGGTAGAACAGAAGCTCTAAATGTGAATGGAGCATAAACATGCTGTAACAGTGAAAGTGAATGCAGCTCTGAAACAAGCCTAGTATGAACATGTTGTGACAGCGGACGTGTAAACACAGCTCTTACAGTGGGCAGAGCAAACATGGTATACCAGTCGACGCATGAACGCAGCTCTGGTTGTGAGTGGAGCAAGGTGTGAACACCAGGGTGGTCCGTCCAGAGAATAAAAATGGAGTAACAGTAGCAGCTACGGCTGTAAGCCGAGTACACAACATGTAATAACAGGCGTGTAATGCGGATCCGGCTGTCGGCTGGGTACGGAATGAGATGTAACAGCCAACAGGTGAACGCAGCTTGAATGTGATTAACGGGTGAAGAATGATGAAAATGGTGGACACAGCTCAGGCGAGCAGGGAGTAAAACATAGCGTAACAGCCAAATGGAAAGGCTGGTCTGGGAATGAGCGGAGTAGGAAAGTGCTGTGACAGTAAAGACGTGCGGATGCATCTGAGGGTGTGAGGCGTATGAAGCATGGTGCAATAGTAGGCATAAGAAGCATAAGACAAAAAAGCCGAAAGTGTAAATGCCGCTCAGGATAACAGCAGAGCATGAAAGTGCGGCAGGGTTTTTAAGTACGTGGAGCAGTGAAATACGTGAAGTCTAAAGATGGTGGTAGCAGGGGGAGGGGGAGACACATGGCAAGGAACGGCTACAGCAAGAGGCCTAAACAATAAACGCTGCGTCCGATCTCCAAACATAACGTCACGTGCAGCCCGGGTAACTCTTCCTTTACAGCAAACCGGCTGAAGTAACTTTTCATACGAGATGAACAAAGCGAAGTAAAACTTGTAAGATTTATAGGTTTAGCTGCATTACCTCAGCTACAGATAGTGACAAACAACATTGGAAAAAAAAATGTCTACTGGTGTGATATACCAATTGCCCCCCAAAAAAGTGATTGAAGCAGGGGTGTTATATACCAATTATATACTTTCTATATAGTGCATTTAGGTACTGCAGCATTTGTTTGCGGTTTTGCTGCGTTACCTCAGCTACAGATGGTTACAAACGAAATTGGAACAAATAATTTCTACTTTTGTGATATACAATTGTCCCCCTCAAAAAAACGGATTGAAGCAGGGGTGTTATATACCAATTATTATATCCTTTCTATATAGTGCATTTGGGTAGTACAACATGTGTTTGCGGTTTATCTGCATTACCTCAACTACAGATAGTGACAGACAACATTGGAACATATAATTTCTACTGGTGTGATATACCAGTTGCCCCCCCAAAACAATTGTTTGAAGTAGGGGTGTTATATACCAATTATATACTTTCTATATAGTGCATTTAGGTTATTACAGCATTTATTTGCAGTTTTGCTGCGTTACCTTAGCTACAGATAGTGACAAACGACATTGGAACAAATAATTTCTACTGATGAGATATATTAGTTGCCCCCCCAAAAACTCATTGAAACAGGGGTGTTATATACCAATTATATACTTTCTATATAGTGCATTTGGGTAGTGCAGTATTTGTTTGTGGTTTAGCTGCGTTAACTTGGATAAAGATAGTGACAAATGCCATTGGAACAAATAATTTGTACTGGTGTGATATATCAGTTGACCCCCCCCAAAAAACGGATTGAAGCAGGGGTGTTATATACCAATGATATACTTTCTATATAGTGCCTTTGGGTAGTACAACATGTGTTTGCGGTTTATCTGCATTACCTCAACTACAGATAGTGACAGACAACATTGGAACATATAATTTCTACTGGTGTGATATATCAGTTGCCCCCCCAAAACAATTGTTTGAAGTAGGGGTGTTATATACCAATTATATACTTTCTATATAGTGCATTTGGGTAGTACAACATGTGTTTGCGGTTTATCTGCATTACCTCAACTACAGATATTGACAGACAACATTGGAACATATAATTTCTACTGGTGTGATATACCAGTTGCCCCCCCCAAAAAATAGTTTGAAGCAGGGGTGTTATATACCAATTATATACTTTCTATATAGTGCATTTAGGTACTGCAGCATTTGTTTGCGGTTTTGCTGCGTTACCTCAGCTACAGATGGTTACAAACGAAATTGGAACAAATAATTTCTACTTTTGTGATATACAATTGTCCCCCTCAAAAAAACGGATTGAAGCAGGGGTGTTATATACCAATTATTATATCCTTTCTATATAGTGCATTTGGGTAGTACAACATGTGTTTGCGGTTTATCTGCATTACCTCAACTACAGATAGTGACAGACAACATTGGAACATATAATTTCTACTGGTGTGATATACCAGTTGCCCCCCCAAAACAATTGTTTGAAGTAGGGGTGTTATATACCAATTATATACTTTCTATATAGTGCATTTAGGTTATTACAGCATTTATTTGCAGTTTTGCTGCGTTACCTTAGCTACAGATAGTGACAAACGACATTGGAACAAATAATTTCTACTGATGAGATATATTAGTTGCCCCCCCAAAAACTCATTGAAACAGGGGTGTTATATACCAATTATATACTTTCTATATAGTGCATTTGGGTAGTGCAGTATTTGTTTGTGGTTTAGCTGCGTTAACTTGGATAAAGATAGTGACAAATGCCATTGGAACAAATAATTTGTACTGGTGTGATATATCAGTTGACCCCCCCAAAAAACGGATTGAAGCAGGGGTGTTATATACCAATGATATACTTTCTATATAGTGCCTTTGGGTAGTACAACATGTGTTTGCGGTTTATCTGCATTACCTCAACTACAGATAGTGACAGACAACATTGGAACATATAATTTCTACTGGTGTGATATATCAGTTGCCCCCCCAAAACAATTGTTTGAAGTAGGGGTGTTATATACCAATTATATACTTTCTATATAGTGCATTTGGGTAGTACAACATGTGTTTGCGGTTTATCTGCATTACCTCAACTACAGATATTGACAGACAACATTGGAACATATAATTTCTACTGGTGTGATATACCAGTTGCCCCCCCCAAAAAATAGTTTGAAGCAGGGGTGTTATATACCAATTATATACTTTCTATATAGTGTTTTGGGTAGTGCAGCATTTATTTGCAGTTTTGCTGCATTACCTCAGCTACAGATAGTGACAAACGCCATTGGAACAAATAATTTCTACTGGTGTGATATACCAGTTGCCCCCCAAAAAACTTATTGAAGCAGGGGTGTGATATACCTGCTTCCACAAATACTGCTTTTCTATAGGGACTTTTGTCACAGGGTCATTTTGAAAATGACAGGTAGAGAAAGAGGCATGACATTCCGCAGGGTTCGTTGGGGTCGGACAGGTGCCTAAGTGGGAAGTTGCAGAAGGTGTGTGCGATTACGTCAAAGGACACACCAGAGTTGGTTGAGTGGCTCACTCAGCATTCTGATTCTGCACCCTCCTCATCCTCTCTTTCTGCACCCTCTTCACTCTCTGCTGTGTGCACCCCCAAAGACACCACCACCAACAGCACCACCATATCCCCTCCACTTGAGTCAGAGGAATTTTATTCCCTTCCATTGCAAGACCTTACCGATACATTCTTGGCATCGGATCAGAAGGAGGAGGTATCAACGGTCACCACCCAGTAGTCTGACGACAGTACCCAGATCAGCCCAAGGAGGGTGGTTTCCGCTGTTGTTGCCTACTCCGAGATCTCTAATGTCAGTGGTGGTGAAAGGGACAATGATGATGTGTCTATGGACGTCAGGTGTGTGCCCACAAGAGAGGAAGAGTTGTGGAGTTAAGAGGGAGAGACAGAGCAGCAGATAGGGAGCAGAAGGAGGATAAGCAGGCAGAACTTACAGTGCACAGGAGGCAAAAAGCAGACTGCTAATGTATCTGGAATAAGCCATCCACCATGCACGGTCACATCTGGTGCTCCGAGGACGCCAGCACTTGGCTCATCAGTGTGTGCTTTTTTTAACGTGTCCGCTACTGATAATAGTGTTGCCATCTGCAGCCTGTGCTGTCAACGCATAAGTCGCGATAAGCCCAACACTCACATAGGGACGACCGCCTTAAGAAGGCACCTGGTCTCGCATCTTTGAGCCCAGTGGGAGCATCACCGTCAGAACCCACAAAGACACACTCCTGGTGCTCCATGTCCTGCCTCTTCTCCTTCTCCTCTCTCCTCCCATTTGTCGTCCACTCCACCTTCCACCGTGCCATTGTCGCGTTCATCTGGCAAAAGGAAGGCTTCCGTGGCCCAAATGTTTGAGCAGAAAAAGATGATGACGCCGGATAACCCTCTTGCCCAACGGGAGACCTCTGGCTTGTCGGAACTGGTAGCTCGCCAACTACTGCCATATAAATTGGTGGACTCGGAGGCCTTTAGAAAATTTGTGGCCATTGGCACATTGCAATGGAATGTACCCGGAAGGAAATATGTCTCCCAGAAGAGCTTCGCAGAGCTATATGGCAATGTTCAGCAACAAGTGAATGCATCTCTGGCACACAGTGTCAGTGCCAAGAAACATCTGACCACAGACACGTGAAACCTGAAACAGGGCAAAATGACACATGTGCCGTGCATGGCACACGTCCTGAATTTAGTCGTGCAGCGATTCATTGCCAAATACCCTGGGGTCCAGGACGTCTTGCGGCAGGACAGGAAAATCTCTGGCCATTTTAGAAGATCTCTCACGGCCATGGCTAGCCTTGCAGACTTTCAGCGCTGACACCAACTGCCCATTAGTGATGAGCGGCAGGGGTCATATTCGAATTTGCAATATTTAGCGAATATTTTGTAGAATATTCATCGAATATTTGCAAATTCAAATATTCCTTACATTCTATGATTTTTTTTACTCGAAAAATCGTCAAGGTAATGATCGCGTAATATGCAAATTTTCGTAATTCGAATTTTTATCGCAAATTTTTCAATTGCCGAGTAAAAACATGATTCCTCCCTGCTTCTTGCTTGTGGGCCAATGAGTCATTGCACTATATCAAATATATTAGTTTTTTCGAATATTCATAATATTCTAAAACAAGAATATATAGCAATATAGCGAATATTCGGGAAAAAAGTAGAGCAATTTATCTAATATGGTGCTATAATCTTTTTTTTAATAGTTGACATTTTTTTCCAATCTGAACTTCAGATGAAAAAGAAAATTACAAGTATTAGACAGAAGATTATAGCACTATATAAGCTAAATTGCTCTATATTCGTTTTTTTTTAGAATATTTGCTATATTGCTATATATTCTTGTTTTAGAATATTCTAAAAATTCAAAAAAACTAATATATTCGATATAGTGCTATTGTCACGACTGTGACTGATCCAGACAGGTCTGGGAGGAGAAGGTCGCAGCGACTTGCTACTCGCGATAGCTTGTGAGTTTGCTCCGTGGTTCAGGGTATGTCATCTGGGTTTTGCCTTGTGAACCTTTTTGTCCTGACTGGGAGTTTGTAGGCATCCTTCTCAGGTGAGTCCTGTCTGCCACTCCCAGCTACTATATTAGTTTCAGTTTCACTTGCAGTCATTGCCAGATATAGTCCTTACTTCCAGTGCTACTCTGACCTTGGAAGGAGATCGTTTGATGGTGTTGCTGTGGAGCTCTTGTACGGCGTGGACTGTCGTGTTTGGGATCGCCTTCTCTGCCCGTGACTGGATAAATCTATCTCTGCTGTTGTTTGTTTGTTGCTGTCTTCCCCTGTTGTTTTCCTAGACGTGAGTGATGGTGACTAGCGCTCCCATCGGCCTTTCCCCAGTCCAGTCTTGTTAGGGCGACTGAGGGTTTAGGCATCCTGCTCGCCGCACGGGTTCACACCCCGTCTAGGGTATCAGGGCAGACAGGTGCCAGTTTAGGGTTAGTCAGGGGTGGCCATTCTATTTCCCATCCGTAGATAAGGGTCCCCCTTCCCCTCCGTCTGGTGCGACACGACTGCTGCTGGGTTAGCGGTCGTGACAGTATATCTGGCCTTTTAAAAAATAAAAAATAAATGACATTTCTTTTTTTTTCTTTCTGCTTGCTGTTTTGCTTTGTATTTTGTCTGTTCCACTATGGATCCGGTTTCGGTTTTGGCGAAACAATTACAGGGGTTATCCCTTGAAGTGGCAGGATTAAAAGCAACAGTGCTACGGGAAACCAAGGTACTCCTGAGCCAAAAGTGGCTTTAACTGATAGGTTCTCAGGAGGGAGAGACCAATTTGTAACCTTCAGAGAAGCTTGCAAATTGTTCTTCAGGTTACGCCCTAGATCCTCCGGCGGTGAGGAACAACGGGTGGGCATTGTATTTTCTCTCCTGCAAGGAGATCCGCAGGCTTGGGCTTTCTCCCTACCATCAGACTCTCCGGCCTTACGATCAGTGGAGGAGTTTTTTGAAGCCCTGGGTCTCGTATATGATGACCCGGACAGGGTCTCACTGGCTGAGTCTAAGCTACGTAGACTTCGGCAAGAGAACCGGTCTGCTGAACTATATTGTTCCGAATTCCGTAGGTGGGCTACTGATACGTTATGGAACGACTCGGCCCTTAGGAATCAGTTCTGCCAGGGGTTGTCTGAAAAATTAAAAGACGCGCTGGCGGTATACGAGGTCCCTGGGTCTCTTGAGGCTGCTATGTCTCTGTCCATAAGAATCGACAGACGACTCAGGGAGAGACTATTAAATTTTACGGAGGCCTCTATAGGGCAGGGATTGGTCTGTTATGGTCCAGTCGAACCAATGCAAATAGGGGGCGCCTCTAGACGGGTGAATCCTCCTAAGTTCCGCCGTAGGTCAGAGGTTTGTTTTCGTTGTGGGGGGAGGGGTCATTTTGTAAAGGTTTGTCCCTCAGAACCCAAGAGACCACAAACAAAGTAGCCGCCGGAAAACTAGAGTCCCCAGATTGTGCAGAGGAGAACAGTCTGGGCGTATTCGTTTCCTCCATACGCATGTCTCAGTTTTTGTTGTCCGCTACCGTTGAGGCGGGCAATAAAACTGAGATCTGTTCCATCTTTTTGGACAGTGGGGCGGGGGTCAACTTGGTGGATTCACGGTTTGCTCAGGCTCTGGGTTTTACTCCAGAACCTATACGCAGAACTATTCCTGTTTTTGCCATCGACTCCTCCCCTCTTACTCAGAAAGACTTAACTCAGATCATCCATAATATCCATCTGCAGGTAGGGGACCTCCATAAAGAGCATATCTCTTGTTATGTCCTGGACGGTCTTCCGGCTTCTATGGTATTGGGGCTTCCCTGGCTGGTGACTCACAATCCAGTGGTGGATTGGCAGGCCGGGGAGATTGTGGAGTGGAGTGAACATTGTAAGGACAACTGCTTGAGTAGTAGGTGCTCTACACACTCTGTAACATCTTTACCTGCCTTTCTGTCAGATTTTATGGATGTGTTCTCTGAGAAGGGTTGTCAGGGGTTACCACCTCATCGTCCATATGATTGCCCGATTAATCTATTACCTGGGGCAAAACTACCTAAAACCCGGTTATACAATCTTTCCGGCCCGGAGAGGAAGGCTATGAAAGATTATATTTCGGAGAGTTTGGCTAAGGGACACATCAGACCCTCTTCTTCACCTGTGGCTGCAGGGTTCTTTTTCGTTAAAAAGAAAGATGGGGGCCTACGTCCTTGCCTGGATTTCTGGGAATTAAACCGGATAACTATCCGAGATCCCTATCCTCTTCCTCTCATTCCCGACCTCTTTAATCCGGTTGCTGGTGCTAAATGGTTCTCCAAAATGGATCTCAGAGGAGCCTATAACCTGGTTCGCATCAAAGAGGGGGATGAGTGGAAGACGGCTTTTAATACTCCGGAAGGGCATTATGAAAATCTGGTCATGCCATTTGGTCTTACTAATGCGCCTGCGGTATTCCAACATTTTGTCAACGATATTTTTAGTCACCTTATCGGGAGATTTGTTGTGATATATCTTGATGACATCCTGGTCTATTCCCCGGATCTGGATACTCATAAGATCCATGTGAGACAAGTGCTGCAGATATTAAGGGCCAACAAATTGTTTGCTAAGTTAGAAAAATGTGTGTTCGCCGTAAAAGAACTGCCATTTCTGGGGTATGTGTTGTCAGATTCAGGTTTCCGCATGGATCCAGAGAAAGTCCGGGCGATTATAGACTGGGATCTGCCTGAGAACCTGAAGGCATTGCAACGCTTCCTGGGGTTTGCCAATTTTTATCTAAAGTTTATAAAGAACTATTCCTTGGTGGTCAAACCACTGACGGACATGCAGGGCCGGTACAAGGCAGGGGCCGAAGGAGCGGGTGCCCTGGGCGCTACCATTTGCGGACAGGAGGGGGGCGCAGGTAGGGTTGCCACCCGTCCGGGATTCACCCGGACAGTCCGGGTTTGTAATCCTGTGCCCGGGTACAAGCCTTTCTTAGACCCGGCCCCGGGCACAGGATTACTCATTCAAACTGCAGTGTGGTCCGACCGAGACTCCGATCGCATATTTAAGCTGTCACTCCGGGTGATCAGCTGAGCGCAGCGCTCCCGAGCCTCCCCTCCTCCCCCCTCCCTCCTCCAGTCTACACACTACATACAGTACAGTGGTGCCAGGCAGCGCTGTGTTCACTCACTGTTCAGTCTCCTCCCCTCGCTCCTCCCCTGCCTCCCAGTCCCTCCCTTCCTCTCTCTGATAAGGAAGTGATGACATCAGAGAGAGGCAGAGGGAGCTCCGTGGGAGAAATCATTCTTCTTCTCCTCTCCAGTCCAGCTCCAGCAGCCTGAGCCTGCCCATGTAGTGCCCAGACCAGTGCCCACTGTGCCCTGCCTGCAGACAACCTGACCAAGACAGTCCTGACTCTGAGTCCTGACACCTGTCCTAGTCTGTCACTCACTTCTAAAAAGGTAGAAATATAAAACATTTGAATTGTGTAATTGTATGTAACAGTGTGGGCTTCTGTCACCCCACTAAACTCTTTTTTTTTTTGGCTTCTTATAATCCCTATACTGTGATATATGAATACATTATGTTATTAGTCATTTTGGTTCAGTAGATAATGAATAAAACAGATTTTTATAATATGTAAATTACCTGTCTACCAGCAAGTAGGGCGGTTACTTGCTGGTAGCAGCCGCATCCTCCTATCCTAAAGACGCCCCCTCCGCATGTTGATTGACAGGGCCAGCGAACGCGATCGTCCTCTGGCTGGCCCTGTCTGCTATCAAGATCTCGCGCCTTCGCCGTAACGGTCTTCAGTCGGCACAGGCGCACTGAGAGGAGGACGCTCGCTCGGCCGCTCCATCCTCAGTGCGCCTGCGCCGGGTGTAGATGTGACGTCATCGGTGTAGGCGCACTGAGGATGGAGCGGCCGAGCGAGCGTCCTCCTCTCAGTGCGCCTGTGCCGACTGAAGACCGCTACGGCGCAGGCGCAAGATCTTGATAGCAGACAGGGCCAGCCAGAGGACGATCGCGTTCGCTGGCCCTGTCAATCAACATGCGGAGGGGGCGTCATTATGATAGGAGGATGCGGCTGCTACCAGCAAGTAACCGCCCTACTTGCTGGTAGACAGGTAATTTACATATTATAAAAGTCTGTTTTATTCATTATCTACTGAACCAAAATGACTAATAACATTATGTATTCATATATCGCAGTATAGGGATTATAAGAAGCCAAAAAAAAAAAGAGTTTAGTGGGGTGTTTCTGAATCTGTCAATCATCAGAAAAAACTTTACGTTATGTAGCTGACTGACACTAGCGATGTGCTAATGTCAGGAGTACATAACAGTGTGTTTTATAACTCCCTGCCTGCCGCTGCCGCCGTTCTCTTAAAATAAAGACTTATAATATGCTAATGAGCCTCTAGGTGCTATGAGGGCGTTCCTGCAGCACCTAGAGGCTCCGTCTATTCACCCTTTGGCAGTGGCACGCCCATGTCCAGTTGATTGACGTCCGAGTTCTCCTCTTCGTCCCGTAAATACCGCGCCTGCGCTGAATACTAAACGGGACGGCGCAGGCGTGGGATCAGGGGCGTAACGATCGCGGTGCGACAGCGACCAGGGGTGGAGACGGGACATGGGCGTGGCTGGAGGCGGGGCCTGGAAGGGGGCCCTCCCTCCCTTCTGTTCGGGTTTGGCTTGAAGAAAAGGTGGCAACCCTAGGCGCAGGTGAAGTGCCAGCAGTGTACAGCTTCACTGTACCACATTAGCCAAGCGCCACTTGCTGTGCTTGCTGACAGTGTTCCCTCTAAGCTGCGCGGGTGGGCGGCCGCGCAGCAATTATTGTGGCCCCGCTCACAATTTTATAATGCCCGCTCACTCAGCCTACAGCGTGCCGCTAAGTTTGCTAATGCTGCTGGCAAAATGCCAGCACTTGTCGTCAGACTCATCTGCGTGACGGCGCCGACGTCCTCCTCGTAGTCTTGTGCGGCTCAGCACAGCGGGGCGCCGCCTACCAGCTACCACGTGCTACTTCTGCCTCCTCCTTCTTTTTGCAGGAAGAGGAGTACTGAGCAGGAGCAGCAGCAGCCAGTAAGGTGCGATAGTGGCGGCGGCGCCTCCATCTTAGAGCCAGGCCAGAGGCACACAGTGAGAGTGAGTTTCTCCTATGGGCTACCTACAAGAAGTAAAATCCTAGAAACCGTCATTGATTGCTGAACTGGTCTCTCCTGGTATTTCTAGCTGCCCACATGAAGGACATATCACTATCAGGCTAGGCCAGAGAGACTCATTCACTTCACTCACTTTAGCCTATAGGATTAAAAATAACTAAGATTGTTTAGTGTTCTCCCCTACTACTGACATTCTACCGTCATTGATTGCTGAGCTGGTCTCTCCTGGTATTTCTAGAGTGTTAACTCGTGACAAGAAGTGGAGAACAGCGGGGGACAATAGTGGCACAAGTAGACTACTAGTTCCACTATTGTCCCCTGCTGTTCTCCACTTCTTGTCACGAGTTCACACTCTAGAAATACCAGGAGAGACCAGCTCAGCAATCAATGACGGTAGAATGTCAGTAGTAGGGGAGAACACTAAACAATCTTAGTTATTTTTAATCCTATAGGCTAAAGTGAGTGAAGTGAATGAGTCTCTCTGGCCTAGCCTGATAGTGATATGTCCTTCATGTGGGCAGCTTCACTGTGCCATCACATGCAGCCACTCTGTGCCCACCAACCGTAGCCACTGTGCCATCAATTGTCGCCACTATGCCCATCATGCAGCCACTGTGCCACCTAACGCAGCCACTGTGCCATCACATGCAGCCACTGTGCCAACACACTCAGCCACTGTGCCATCAATTGTCGCCACTGTGCCATCACATGCAGCCCCTGTGCCATCACATGCAGCCCCTGTGCCATCACACGCAGCCACTGTGCCATCACACACAGCCACTGTGCCAACACACGCAGCCACTGTGCCACTCGTCAATTTTCGCCACTTTGCCCATCAAACGCAGCCACTGTGCCGATCAAACGCAGCCACTCTGCTCATCAAACGCAGCCACTGTACCCATCAAACGCAGCCACTGTACCCATTAAACGCAGCCACTCTGCCCCTCAAACACAGCCACTGTGCCCATCAAACACAGCCACTGTGCCCATCAATTGTTGCCAGTTTGCCCCACTGTGCCCATCAATTGCCGCCAGCGTGCTGCCAGTTTGCCTGATCAATTGCCACCAGTATGCCGGGGGGGGGGGGGGGGGGGGGGGCGCAGTTTGCCATCTTCGCCCTGGGCACCAAATGGCCTTGTCCCAGCCCTGCGGACATGACCCGAAAGGCATCCGATTTTTCCAAATGGTCACATGCAGCCAAAACTGCCTTTGCATCTCTGAAGGAGAGATTCACCTCGGCCCCTTTTCTCGTACAGCCAGATGTCTCGCTTCCTTTTATTGTAGAGGTTGACGCATCAGAGGTGGGGGTGGGAGCGGTACTATCTCAGGGCCCGTCCCCTGGTGAATGGCGTCCGTGTGCTTTCTTTTCGAAGAAATTGTCTACTGCAGAAAGGAACTATGATATTGGCAACAGGGAACTTTTGGCTATTAAGTTGGCTTTTGAGGAGTGGCGTCATTTTTTGGAGGGGGCGGTTCATCCCGTCACGGTGATTACTGATCACAAAAACTTATTATATCTGGAGTCTGCTAAACGTCTCACCCCTAGACAGGCTCGGTGGTCGTTATTTTTTACTAGGTTTAATTTTGTAATACAAAGAAAAAAATAGGGGGTTGGGTCAGCACAACCTGTATGTGGTGCAGATCACTATGGCGAAATACATATACAAACGGAAAATGCAAATGTGATCGCACACTACATCCAGCACTCTGCCCTCCATGCTGGATGAGACATTGGTTTATATTTTGGCCAAAGCATAGTAAGCCACTCACCGCGTCAAGGTCGTCTCATGAGTGGTCCCTAACTCTTGTTCCTACCTGTTCATGGGCCATGACAGCCACATAAAATCCAGGGAATGCAGGTCAGCATGCAAGCCAAGTACACTTTCCTTGTAACCCCGTCCGGTGCCATTACAGCTTTCATCGGATCCAGGGATGCAAGTACCAACATGCATGCTGAACCCACCATATACTTCTCCTGGAGCCAGATGGCTAATGGTAGGTTCTATACAAGCAGACTCAGTTTTATACTGACTTTAAAACCAGCCTCAAGGACAGATTAACTGGTCAGGTGTGCAATGACTCCAAGGAGATCGCCACGCCTCCAATATATACTACAAAGAAAAAAATAGGGGGTTGGGTCAGCACAACCTGTATGTGGTGCAGATCACTATGGCAAAATACATATACAAACGGAAAATGCAAATGTGATCGCACACTACATCCAGCACTCTGCCCTCCATGCTGGATGAGACATTGGTTTATATTTTGGCCAAAGCATAGTAAGCCACTCACCGCGTCAAGGTCGTCTCATGAGTGGTCCCTAACTCTTGTTCCTACCTGTTCATGGGCCATGACAGCCACATAAAATCCAGGGAATGCAGGTCAGCATGCAAGCCAAGTACACTTTGCTTGTAACCCCGTCCGGTGCCATTACAGCTTTCATCGGATCCAGGGATGCAAGTACCAACATGCATGCTGAACCCACCATATACTTCTCCTGGAGCCAGATGGCTAATGGTAGGTTCTATACAAGCAGACTCAGTTTTATACTGACTTTAAAACCAGCCTCAAGGACAGATTAACTGGTCAGGTGTGCAATGACTCCAAGGAGATCGCCACGCCTCCAATATATACTACAAAGAAAAAAATAGGGGGTTGGGTCAGCACAACCTGTATGTGGTGCAGATCACTATGGCGAAATACATATACAAACGGAAAATGCAAATGTGATCGCACACTACATCCAGCACTCTGCCCTCCATGCTGGATGAGACATTGGTTTATATTTTGGCCAAAGCATAGTAAGCCACTCACCGCGTCAAGGTCGTCTCATGAGTGGTCCCTAACTCTTGTTCCTACCTGTTCATGGGCCATGACAGCCACATAAAATCCAGGGAATGCAGGTCAGCATGCAAGCCAAGTACACTTTGCTTGTAACCCCGTCCGGTGCCATTACAGCTTTCATCGGATCCAGGGATGCAAGTACCAACATGCATGCTGAACCCACCATTTTATGTGGCTGTCATGGCCCATGAACAGGTAGGAACAAGAGTTAGGGACCACTCATGAGACGACCTTGACGCGGTGAGTGGCTTACTATGCTTTGGCCATAGTGATCTGCACCACATACAGGTTGTGCTGACCCAACCCCCTATTTTTTTCTTTGTAGTATATATTGGAGGCGTGGCGATCTCCTTGGAGTCATTGCACACCTGACCAGTTAATCTGTCCTTGAGGCTGGTTTTAAAGTCAGTATAAAACTGAGTCTGCTTGTATAGAACCTACCATTAGCCATCTGGCTCCAGGAGAAGTATATGGTGGGTTCAGCATGCATGTTGGTACTTGCATCCCTGGATCCGATGAAAGCTGTAATGGCACCGGACGGGGTTACAAGCAAAGTGTACTTGGCTTGCATGCTGACCTGCATTCCCTGGATTTTATGTGGCTGTCATGGCCCATGAACAGGTAGGAACAAGAGTTAGGGACCACTCATGAGACGACCTTGACGCGGTGAGTGGCTTACTATGCTTTGGCCAAAATATAAACCAATGTCTCATCCAGCATGGAGGGCAGAGTGCTGGATGTAGTGTGCGATCACATTTGCATTTTCCGTTTGTATATGTATTTCGCCATAGTGATCTGCACCACATACAGGTTGTGCTGACCCAACCCCCTATTTTTTTCTTTGTAGTATATATTGGAGGCGTGGCGATCTCCTTGGAGTCATTGCACACCTGACCAGTTAATCTGTCCTTGAGGCTGGTTTTAAAGTCAGTATAAAACTGAGTCTGCTTGTATAGAACCTACCATTAGCCATCTGGCTCCAGGAGAAGTATATGGTGGGTTCAGCATGCATGTTGGTACTTGCATCCCTGGATCCGATGAAAGCTGTAATGGCACCGGACGGGGTTACAAGCAAAGTGTACTTGGCTTGCATGCTGACCTGCATTCCCTGGATTTTATGTGGCTGTCATGGCCCATGAACAGGTAGGAACAAGAGTTAGGGACCACTCATGAGACGACCTTGACGCGGTGAGTGGCTTACTATGCTTTGGCCAAAATATAAACCAATGTCTCATCCAGCATGGAGGGCAGAGTGCTGGATGTAGTGTGCGATCACATTTGCATTTTCCGTTTGTATATGTATTTCGCCATAGTGATCTGCACCACATACAGGTTGTGCTGACCCAACCCCTTATTTTTTTCTTTGTAGTATATATTGGAGGCGTGGCGATCTCCTTGGAGTCATTGCACACCTGACCAGTTAATCTGTCCTTGAGGCTGGTTTTAAAGTCAGTATAAAACTGAGTCTGCTTGTATAGAACCTACCATTAGCCATCTGGCTCCAGGAGAAGTATATGGTGGGTTCAGCATGCATGTTGGTACTTGCATCCCTGGATCCGATGAAAGCTGTAATGGCACCGGACGGGGTTACAAGCAAAGTGTACTTGGCTTGCATGCTGACCTGCATTCCCTGGATTTTATGTGGCTGTCATGGCCCATGAACAGGTAGGAACAAGAGTTAGGGACCACTCATGAGACGACCTTGACGCGGTGAGTGGCTTACTATGCTTTGGCCAAAATATAAACCAATGTCTCATCCAGCATGGAGGGCAGAGTGCTGGATGTAGTGTGCGATCACATTTGCATTTTCCGTTAATTTTGTAATAACCTATCGCCCGGGGGCAAAAAATACTAAGGCGGATGCATTGTCTCGAAGTTTTCCTGGAGGGGGTGATGTTGAGGTACCAGAGCCCATTTTGCAAAAGGGGGTGGTGGTCTCTGCATTACACTCAGGTTTGGAGGGGAGGGTGTTGGAAGCTCAGGGGGACGCCCCGGCATCCTGCCCCTCGGGTAAACTGTTTGTGCCAGAAAATTTACGACTGGAGATTCTAAAAGAACACCATAACTCCACACTGGCAGGACACCCAGGTAGTAGGGCAACCTCTGAGTTAGTGTCTCGTCGGTTCTGGTGGCCTAAATGGCGCCAGGAGGTGTTGAATTTTGTGTCTGCATGTGCTACCTGTGCTCGTTCTAAGGTAGATCATACTCGTCCGGCAGGGCGTCTTTTACCTCTGGCCATCCCCAACAGGCCTTGGACGCACCTGTCAATGGATTTCATTACGGATCTACCAGTATCAGCGGGGAAGACTTTTATTCTTGTAGTTATTGACAGATTCAGTAAAATGGTGCACTTTATTGCTCTTGCCGCATTGCCTAATGCTAACACACTGGCTCAGGTTTTTATTGACCACATCGTGAAGCTTCACGGGGTCCCTTCCGATATTGTTTCGGATCGTGGTACCCAATTTGTTTCTAAATTTTGGAAAGCTTTTTGTTCTCGTTTAGGGGTTCATCTATCGTTTTCTTCATCTTTCCATCCGCAGTCCAACGGTCAGACTGAACGTACCAATCAAAACCTAGAGACATATTTGAGATGCTTTGTTTCCGAAAATCAGGAGGAATGGTCATCTTATTTACCGTTAGCCGAGTTTGCCATTAATAATCGTCGTCAAGAATCCACCGATAAGTCACCATTTTTTGGTGCGTATGGTTTCCATCCTCAGTTTTGTACATTTAGTGAGGGGGGGGCCGTCTGGGATTCCCGAGGAGGAACGATTTGCGACTTCACTTTCTTCAGTGTGGCAGAGTGTGCAAGAAAGTTTGGAGAGAATTGGTGGTAGATACAAACGTGCGGCTGATAGGAAGCGCTCTGAAGGTCCGGACCTTGGGGTGAATGACTTGGTGTGGTTGTCTACCAGAAATATCAAGTTGAAGGTTCCCTCGTGGAAATTAGGTCCGAGATTTATTGGTCCTTATAGGGTAATTAAGATCATTAACCCGGTGGCTTTTCGTCTGGAGCTACCTCAGACTCTAAGGATCCATAATGTCTTCCACAGATCTCGGCTTAAGAGATATGTAGAACCTCCTGAATCATTGCCTCCACCGGTGGTTGTTGATGGCAGTCTTGAGTTTCAGGTAGAAAAGATTGTTGATTCACGATATGTTCGCCGCTCTCTTCAGTACCTGGTGCACTGGAAAGGTTATGGTTCCGAAGAGAGAATGTGGGTTCCAGCATCAGAGATAAAAGCGGACAGACTCATTCGGGCTTTTCATAGCTCCCATCCGGAGAGGCCTGGTCTTGAGGGTCCAGGGGCCCCTCGTAGAAAGGGGGGTACTGTCACGACTGTGACTGTTCCAGACAGGTCTGGGAGGAGAAGGTCGCAGCGACTTGCTACTTGCGATAGCTTGTGAGTTTGCTCCGTGGTTCAGGGTATGTCATCTGGGTTTTGCCTTGTGAACCTTTTTGTCCTGACTGGGAGTTTGTAGGCATCCTTCTCAGGTGAGTCCTGTCTGCCACTCCCAGCTACTATATTAGTTTCACTTTCACTTGCAGTCATTGCCAGATATAGTCCTTACTTCCAGTGCTACTCTGACCTTGGAAGGAGATTGTTTGATGGTGTTGCTGTGGAGCTCTTGTCCGGCGTGGACTGTCGTGTTGGATCGCCTTCTCTGCCCGTGACTGGATAAATCTATCTCTGCTGTTGTTTGTTTGTTGCTGTCTTCCCCTGTTGTTTTCCTAGACGTGAGTGATGGTGACTAGCGCTCCCATCAGCCTTTCCCCAGTCCAGTCTTGTTAGGGCAACTGAGGGTTTAGGCATCCTGCTCGCCGCACGGGTTCACACCCCGTCTAGGGTATCAGGGCAGACAGGTGCCAGCTTAGGGTTAGTCAGGGGTGGCCATTCTATTTCCCATCCGTAGATAAGGGTCCCCCTTCCCCTCCGTCTGGTGCGACACGACTGCTGCTGGGTTAGCGGTCGTGACAGCTATATTAGTTTTTTTAGAATATTTATCATTTTTCCGATCTAAAGTCATGATTCCTCCCAGCTTCTTGCTTGTGGGCCAAAGAGTCATTGGCCCACAAGCAAGAAGCAGGGAGGAATCATGTTTTTACTCGGCAATTGAAAAATTAGCGATAAAAATTAGCATTACGAAAATTTGCAATCAACACTACTCCTAAAGTCAAAGATACTGCAGCCTTCTCATTGGCCCACAAGCTAGAAGCAGGGAGGGATCATGTGTACTGTTTAAAAAAAAATCATCACTATATATATATATATATATCACTATATTCTATATATTCTCAATTTTTCAAAGTACCTATATTCGCAATAAAAATTTGCAATTCGAATATTCGTGATCAACACTACTGCCCATCAGATGTCTTATTTCCGACAGCCTGACATGCTGGAACTCCATCTTGTATATGCTTGATAGGCTGCTCCAGCAGAAACGTGGAGTTATTGACTACCTGTATGAACTCTGCGGCAGGACAGGTTCTGGGGAGCTTGTTTTTTTTCACTGCGCCAGTGGCTGCTAATGCGCGAAGTATGCAGACTTCTGCGGCAATTTGATGAGATCACCAAACTGGTCAGTTTTGACATTGTACCTTACGCATTCTTTCTGGACCGTGTATTGCGTAGTGTCATTGATCAAGCCGTTGAGGAGCAGGAGCAGGAAGATGAGGAAGTTGCAATGCTGGATGAATTCTCAGGGGGGCTACTCAATCTGAGACAAGTCAACAGGAGTCTAAAGAGGAGTCAGAGGAGGATGGTGGCAGGGCGGAGGAGGCGCAAGAAGAGCATGCTTTAAACGATTCTGGGATCTCTGGTGTTGTCTGTGGTTGGGGGGAGAAGACCGAGCATGACATTATCCTGGACGATGAGCAAGAGCCAGGCCACTTTACTGCTTCAAGTTTAGTGAAAATTGGGGGCCTTCATGCTCCAGTGTTTGAAGAGGGACCCCCATATAAAAAGCATAAAGGGCAAGGACCAGTACTGGGTGGCCACGTACTTAAACCCCCGGTACAAACACAAAATGGCGGTCATGTTACCACCATCACAGAGGGCTGTCAGAATGCTGCACTTCCAGGCCCTGCTTCGAGAATTGCTGCATTCTGCTTTTGCGGGCGCGGGCAGAGGAATTTCCACTCAGAGAAACAGTTGTGGGTACCAATCCAACAGCGCATGCAAGAAGAGGGCAGTTTGAAGATGTGTTGGTCACTTCCAATATGAGATCATTCTTGCAGTCAACCCATCGACAGCCGCCCTTCGGATCCAGCCTCAGGGAGCGCCTATACCGACAGATGTCCGACTACTTTGGGTTAAAGGCCTATGTGGACGCTCTGAGAAGCAAGGAACCCCTGGACTACTGGGTGTGCAGGCTTGACCTATGGCCAGAGCACTCGCCTAGCTCATGACAGTGTGGACTACCTCACATTTCTAAAAATAAATTAGGCATGGATCTCAGTGGAATTCAACACCTCTGAAGACCACGTGCAATTGAATTTCCTCATGCCAGCCCACACATCCGCCACCACCCAGAACAAAGAATGTTCCTTGTCTTATGTATATACAGCGGTATAAAAGGCCTTTTCTGTCTGGTGAATGCCTAATTTTTGGGGCCTCTACTCCAGTGGCCTACAGTAAAAATTTTATCCAGTGACCGCCTAATGTACCAAAGTGACCAACACATCTTCAAACTGCCCTCTTCTTGCAGGCGTGGTAGGATTGGTACCCGCACATGATTCACTGTGGGTGGAAATTCCTATGCCAGTGCCTGTGATGTCAGCTTCTCTCCCTGCTCTGATAATGATTTGTGCACAAGCCTGAGCGAGCTCTACACCAGAAGTCACTGTGTTGGCCACGCCCCCCTGCACTGCCGACTGCTGCTTATTGCTCTCTCCATGGATTCTTAACCCCTTCAGCAACGCAGACTCAGGGCTGAAGGCTTTACTGAGTAGCGGCAGGCAGTGAGGAGACAAATAGCTGGGCACAGGAGCTGACAGAGGAGTTCTGCAGAGCATTGCACAACAGGTAGGGGGAAGATCCTGTGTGTATCAGCAGTGTCATTGTACAGCTGGGATGTCACGAGGGTATCAAGAGTCACGTCTGACTCCGTTATACCCGGGGTCAGGAAGTCACAGCGGGTGGCTGCGCGCTCTATAGCTAAAGATCATGGTGTTTCTTAGTTATTGTTTTCTGTGTTTGCCTTGCTATCCTTTTTGTCTCTCTCAGGGATCCGTAGCTTCTCCTCCTCAGCTGTTTCGTGTCTGCCACTCCCTACCTCCTTATATTCTCCCCTCACACTTCTCTAGTTGCCAGTTATAGAGCTTCCTGCCTGGACATCTATACTGACCCACTGGAGTGGTTAATCCTGGTTGTTGTTCCTGTGTGCTACCCTCCGGATCCCTGTTGGGCTTATTGTTGTCTCCTGTTGTCGCCCACCTGGGATTATATGTTGAGTCTGTGTTGTCTGTCCTTCCCTTGGTGTTTTCCCTTAGAGCTAGTGGTGCGGACTAGTGTTCCCATCGCCCTGTTCACTACCTAGGGCTCAGCTCAGGGAAAGCCAGGGCTTTAGGCACGTGATCGGCGTACGGGTGAGGAACCCGTCTAGGGACGTCAGGGCAGCCAGGTGCCAGCCGCCAGGTGAGTCAGGGGTCACCATCTTCCCTCTCACTTGGGCAGGGCCTTCCTTGTTCCCTCCCTCTGTGTCACGTATGTGATAGCCACGCCGACCGTGATATTATAACTGGCCATTACTTTTTGAGAAAAAAAAAATAAAAAAATTATATAATTTTTTTATTTGTTTTTTTTTTCTCTACTTAGAATCCAATATGGATCCTATTGATGCCTTGGTAGAACAGCTTCAAAGCCTGTCTTTGGAGGTGGCAGGATTGAAGGCGTCTGTTCTCCAACAACAGCAGCAAATGCAGCAGACCGCACCCCCAGCGGTTGCTATGGGTAACCAGGTTGTCACTGAACCCAAGGTTGCTCTTCCCGACAGATTTTCTGGGGGAAGGGACAAATTTGCAACGTTCCGTGAGGCCTGCAAATTATATTTTAAGTTGCGCCCTTACTCCTCAGGTCATGAAGAACAGCGGGTTGGGATTGTCATTTCCCTGCTTCAGGGGGATCCGCAATCCTGGGCGTTCTCGTTACCCCCTGGTTCTCAGGCTCTTCGGTCAGTGGAGGGATTTTTTGGGGCTTTGGGTCTCATATATGATGACCCTGACCGAGTCGCCCTGGCTGAGTCAAAGTTACGGAGACTCCTACAGGGAGATCGGTCAGCAGAGGAATATTGCTCAGAGTTCCGTAGGTGGGCTACGGATACTCAGTGGAACGACCCGGCTCTCAGGAGTCAGTTCTGCTCTGGGTTATCTGAAAGGGTTAAGGATGCACTGGCGCTGTATGAGACCCCCCTTTCCCTTGATGCTGTTATGTCCCTCTCTATCAGAATAGATAGACGTCTTAGGGAGAGATCGAAAATTCCGGAGCAATTGGCTACCTCTCCCAAGCAACAGTCAGTCTGTACTGACTTAGATGAGCCTATGCAGCTAGGCGGAACTTCTCGTCAGGTCCGTCCTCCCGAGGTTCGCCGTAGGGGGGGGGCTTGTTTTTTCTGTGGGGGTCGGGGTCATTTCATTAATGTCTGTCCCTCCTTTCTCAAAAACAAAAGACCGTCGGAAAACTACTAACCCCGGGCTGTGCGGAGGATGTCAGCCGGGGGGTATACGTTTCCTCCATACGAACATCTCAATTTGTGTTACCAGCGGTCATTGTTTTTGGTGTTAAGACGGAATCTATTTCTGTTTTTCTAGACAGTGGAGCAGGGGTAAATTTGATAGATGCCCATTTTGCCCGCACTATGGGTTTGTCTCTCTGTACGCTGCAGAGACCTATTCCCGTATTCGCTATAGACTCGGCTCCTCTGTCTCAGAGAAACCTCACCCACATTGTTCATAATTTACACCTTCGGGTAGGGGACCACCATAATGAGTGTCTTTCATGTTACGTTCTGGAGGGCCTTCCCTCTCCGGTGGTATTGGGTCTTCCCTGGTTGGTAGCGCACAATCCAGTGGTGGATTGGCAGGCCAGGGAGATATTGGAGTGGAGTGAGCATTGCAGAGAGAATTGCTTAAATAACAATTGCTTAATCGCCTCCATAGCTTCCCTACCTACATTTATTTCGGACTTTGAGGACGTTTTTTCTGAAAAGGGTTGTCAGAAACTACCACCTCATCGTCCTTATGATTGCCCGGTTAACCTGATTCCCGGGGCAAAATTACCCAAGTCCAGGTTGTATAATCTTTCGGGTCCCGAGAGACAAGCCATGAAAGATTATATCTCCGAGAGTCTGGCTAAGGGACACATCAGACCCTCTTCTTCACCCGTGGCTGCAGGGTTTTTCTTTGTTAAAAAGAAAGATGGGGGCCTGCGTCCTTGCTTAGATTTCCGTGAGTTAAACCAGATAACCATCCGTGACCCATACCCTCTTCCTCTCATTCCTGACCTTTTTAATCAGATTGCGGGTGCTAAGTGGTTCTCCAAACTTGATCTTAGGGGGGCCTACAATCTGATTCGTATCAGGGAAGGGGATGAGTGGAAGACAGCTTTTAACACCCCTGAGGGGCATTATGAAAATCTTGTTATGCCTTTCGGTCTGACCAATGCCCCTGCTGTCTTCCAACATTTCGTTAATGATATTTTTAGTCATCTCATCGGCAGGTTTGTAGTCATATACCTAGATGATATCTTAATTTATTCGGCTGATCTGAAAACACATGAGGTGCATGTCAGGCAAGTACTGCAGGTCCTACGGACGAATAAATTATATGCGAAAATTGAAAAATGTGTCTTCGCCGTTCAGGAATTACAGTTCCTGGGATATCTATTATCTGCTTCAGGTTTCCGCATGGATCCTGGGAAGGTCCAAGCAATTTTAGATTGGGATCTTCCTGAGAACCTTAAAGCCCTACAACGGTTTTTGGGTTTCGCTAATTTCTATAGAAAGTTCATTAAAAATTATTCAGTGATCGTTAAACCCCTTACCGACATGACTAGGAAGGGGACGGATTTTTCCAAATGGTCTGACGCCGCTAAAGATGCATTTTCCTCTCTAAAGGAGAGGTTTACCTCGGCACCTGTTCTAATTCAACCTGATGTCTCCCAGCCTTTTATTGTCGAGGTAGATGCGTCAGAGGTGGGAGTGGGAGCTGTATTGTCTCAGGGTCCGTCTCCTGGCAAATGGCGTCCTTGCGCTTTCTTTTCCAAAAAATTATCTTCTGCAGAGAAGAATTATGATATTGGAAATAGGGAACTGTTGGCGATTAAACTGGCGCTTGAAGAGTGGCGTCACTTCTTAGAGGGAGCAGTCCACCCCGTCACGGTGATTACGGATCACAAGAACCTTCTGTACCTAGAATCGGCTAAACGTCTCACCCCTAGACAAGCTAGGTGGTCGCTATTCTTTACCAGATTTAACTTTGTAATCACCTATCGTCCTGGGGCAAAAAATACCAAGGCAGACGCATTATCTCGTAGTTTCCCTGGAGGGGGTAATGTTTGTGATCCGGTACCTATTTTACAAAGAGGAGTGGTTGTCTCTGCTGTACACTCTGTTCTAGAGGGAAAGGTGTTAGAGGCTCAGGGGGACGCCCCGGCCTCTTGCCCCTCAGAGAAATTGTTTGTACCGTTAAACCTGCGTCTTGAATTATTAAAAGAACATCATAATTCGGCACTTGCTGGACACCCGGGTAGTAAAGCAACCTTGGAGCTTTTATCTCGTCGTTTTTGGTGGCCAAGGTTGCGTCAGGATGTAATGGATTTCGTGTCTACTTGTTCTACTTGTGCACGCGCAAAGTCTCTCATACACGTCCAGCAGGGTCTTTATTGCCACTTTTCATTCCCAATAGGCCATGGACACATCTGTCTATGGATTTCATCACTGACTTACCGTTGTCGGCGGGTAAAACAGTTATCTTGGTAGTAGTAGACAGGTTTAGCAAAATGGTACACTTTATTGCGTTACCTGCACTTCCTAATGCTAAAACTCTTGCTCAGGTGTTTATCAGTGAAATCGTGAAGCTTCACGGGGTCCCTTCCGATGTGGTTTTGGATCGGGGAACCCAGTTTATTTCTAAGTTTTGGAAAGCTTTTTGTTCCCGTTTGGGGGTTCACTTGTCCTTTTCCTCAGCTTTCCATCCTCAGTCGAATGGACAGACTGAGCGTACCAACCAAAACCTAGAAACATATTTAAGGTGTTTTGTGTCTGAAAACCAAGAGTTGTGGTCATCATACTTACCGTTAGCTGAGTTTGCCATAAATAATCATTATCAGGAGTCCACCGGCAAGTCACCATTCCTTGGTGCATACGGTTTTCATCCCCAATTTTGTACTTTCAAAGAGGGGGGGTCTTCTGGGGTTCCCGAAGAGGAAAGGTTTTCTTCATCTCTTTCATCAGTATGGCAGAAGGTGCAAGTTAACTTGAAAAAGATGAGTGGTAAATATAAATGCATGGCCGATAAACGGTCGCCAGGTCCGGACCTAGGAGTGAATGACTATGTGTGGTTGTCTACTAGGAATATTAAGTTGAAGGTTCCTTCTTGGAAACTGGGTCCTAGGTTCATTGGTCCCTATAAAATAGTAACCGTCATTAACCCTGTGGCTTTTCGCCTGGAGCTACCTCAGACTTTTAAGATCCATAACGTCTTCCATAAATCGTTACTCAAGAAGTATGTTCCACCTCTAGAACCATCGCCGCTGCCACCTCCTCCTGTTATTGTGGATGGTAATCTGGAGTTCCAAATAGCCAGAATTGTTGATTCTCGTCGGGTCCGCCGCTCTCTTCAGTATCTTGTGCATTGGAGGGGTTACGGTCCCGAGGAAAGAATGTGGGTTCCAGCGTCAGAGGTAAACGCCAACAGGTTAATTCAGACTTTCCATGCCTCTCATCCGGAGAGACCTGGTCCTGAGTGTCCGGAGGCCCCTCGTGAAAGGGGGGGTACTGTCACGAGGGTATCAAGAGCCACGTCTGACTCCGTTATACCCAGGGTCAGGAAGTCGCAGCGGGTGGCTGCGCGCTCTATAGCTAAAGATCATGGTGTTTCTTAGTTATTGTTTTCTGTGTTTGCCTTGCTATCCTTTTTGTCTCTCTCAGGGATCCGTAGCTTCTCCTCCTCAGCTGTTTCGTGTCTGCCACTCCCTACCTCCTTATATTCTCCCCTCACACTTCTCTAGTTGCCAGTTATAGAGCTTCCTGCCTGGACATCTATACTGACCCACTGGAGTGGTTAATCCTGGTTGTTGTTCCTGTGTGCTACCCTCCGGATCCCTGTTGGGCTTATTGTTGTCACCCACCTGGGATTATATGTTGAGTCTGTGTTGTCTGTCCTTCCCTTGGTGTTTTCCCTTAGAGCTAGTGGTGCGGACTAGTGTTCCCATCACCCTGTTCACTACCTAGGGCTCAGCTCAGGGAAAGCCAGGGCTTTAGGCACGTGATCGGCGTACGGGTGAGGAACCCGTCTAGGGACGTCAGGGCAGCCAGGTGCCAGCCGCCAGGTGAGTCAGGGGTCACCATCTTCCCTCTCACTTGGGCAGGGCCTTCCTTGTTCCCTCCCTCTGTGTCACGTATGTGATAGCCACGCCGACCGTGATATGGGACCTGTAGTCCTACACATACAACATGCTGCTGAGTCTCCCAGCAGGCAGACATGTCACTCAGGGCAGACTTATTCACACTCTTTGCAGAGCAGGGGGAGGGGCAGAGATTGTTGTTATTGCAGGTAAACAAAGTGCCAGAAGAGAACCAAGGAAATTAGGAAAAAAAAATTTTTTTTACCTAAAACTTGCTTAGCTCGGATACATATTGCTGCCCATCAGATTTACAGTGCTATATATTTTTTTTTCATAACTCGGACAACCCCTTTAACAGCCAGATTAATTATTATATTTCTGTGTCAGGGGTGCAAAGATGGTGCATTGCACCCACAAAAGATCACTATAGGTCACCCACAGAATTAACAGCCAGATTATTATATTTCTTTGTCAGGGGTGCAAAGCTGGTGTATAGCACCCACAAAAAATTCACTATAGGTCACCAACAGAACAAATAGCCAGATGAGATTCCTAACACTTTCCCTCACTTCAGCTGCCTGCTTCCTGTCCCTGCACTACTCAGAGCTGATGGGCGGTGCTACACGTGATTCAGATTTTATATAATCACATGATGCACGAGCCAATCACAGCCATGCCATTACTAGGTATGGCTGTGATGGCTTCTAAGTGCCCACAGCTTAAAAGCTAATTGATTGGCTGCCCTACAGCCTTTTAACAAGCTTTATTAAAGTTCGGGTTCGCTCAACACTAGTTATGTGTACAGAGCTGTATTAGAGTTAATTTTTTGCAGGGCAATGTGTACTTTTCATTGATACTATTTTGGAGTCTGTATAACTTTTTTTATCACTTTTTGTTCAATTTCTTGTGGAAGATGAAGCAACAAAAAACTTTTTTTTTTTCTTTTCACCATTTGCCATATGGGATAAATACTTTTATATTTTAATAGTATGAGCTTTTTTGCATGGGGCAGTGGCCATTATGTTTTTTTTTATTGTTTATGTATTTTGATTTTGAGGAAAGGCGGTGATTTGAATTTTTTTTATTTATATTTTTAAAAACATCTTTTTTTGTTTACACTTTTTTTATACACTGTACTTCCAATAGGGAACATTAACAAGAAATCATGAGATGCTTGTCTAATGCATTGGGGTCTTTAAGGATTGCACTGTGTTCCTATGGAGCCCTGCATGGTTTCTATAAGAACTTATGTGTGGCAGCCTCATATCATTAAGAAGGACTGAGGCTGCTACACTCACCTTCTGGCTCCCATGATCCTCACTAGGGGAAGGCGGTGCATTCCCAGAAGGGTATGCTTCAAGGTTTTTGTGCTCCCAGATACCGTTCTCATGTTTTACCATGGCATCTGAGTTAAATGTATGTGATCAACATTATCATCAATCACATACATTAGCCCTGGGTGTCTGCTGTTTAAAACAGCTGAAAACAGCAGGCACCCCGTGGCTATGGTGCACGATGCACCCGTGAGCGGGTGTTATCTTTGAATAGCTGTCCAGAACAGTACTTGTACAGCACTTTGGTCGGGAAGGGGTCAGGAGTTCCATCACTGACTATATGTTGAACATTAATATGTTTCTTGTAATGTGCAGAACATGTTTGACTGTATTTATCTTAATAACATGTTCATAAAGTCAATTCCAAAGTTCAATCATTTAATACAGAAAATAAAAAAAAATGTTAAATACACTTCAAAGATGTTCATTATTGTAAATTAATAATTTAATACAATTAGCTTTCTTTCATGCATTAAATTACAGCTTACAATTCAAAGAAAAATTATTTCAACACTCCTGATATTAAATTAGTCTTCAGAAGGCTTTCAATTCATCATTGTTCACAGATGTACAAT